>NC_139922.1:3516975-3786975 GCF_963514095.1 Eutrigla gurnardus
CTCTGTTTGATTCCGTTCCTTTTCCCGATGACATAATGTACTGATCCCTCTGAAATTAGACAGGCCATTTCACCCAGTATAACAAAAAGTGCTTCTGAACAGGATTACATACCCCATCTTTAAGCAATTAAAATGAACAATTCTTTTTTTTAAACTATGTATGAAGCCTAAACTAAACCACTGATGTTCAGATACTTTTCATTTTGTCCCGAGTAAAAGACACTGCCTCTACTCTATCCAAACCAAAGATCCTTCCTCTGCCTTAGCCCCATCTGACATTCAGAATCTTTGTTTCCTAGCTTTTCTGGAGGCAAAGTCATTAATGACATCATTGTAAGAGATGTCATGGCCAACTTTGGGGTTGACACTGATAAGTGCAAGCCCACTGAGTCTTTCCTGTGCCATGGTAGATCTCAAGTAGCTTTTTATCAATTTGAGTTTGGAAAAGCTCCGTTCTGCTGAAGCAACTGTTACAGGGAGTGTGCATGCGCTATCCTGAGAACTATCCAAAGAATGGGAACAACTCACAAATGTCATTTTGAGAGAGGTAAGTAAGAAGCTCAAATCCTGTCATCTTTGCTTGGGGAAGATCTGGAAGACTCTCAATCTCTGTAGCTAGTGCACTACCATCAATATCTGACTCTTCTCCACAGGTAAGTCTGACCTCAAGCACTTTACACTGGTCCCTCAATGGCTGCGCATCAAGATCACTAAAGTTGAGAAGCACACCAAAGTTGTCTCTAACTTGCCCCAGAGACTGAAAGCGGTCCTCCAAAGACTGAATGCCACAGTCTACCACTGCATTAAAAAATTACACTGTCTCTTAGCTATTGGCTCATCTGGTGCCTCATAGTGCCTTTTTGTGGACCTTAACCTCTTCTCCTTCAGCACTGGCTCAGTATTGATTTGCTCACAAATCTCTTTTGCAGTGACCATGTGCATCATTGAAGCCAGTTGTCCTACAACTGATCAAATTATCCTTACTTTTCTGAACGAGACTCACTGCAACATCAAGTTGCATGTTACCGGACTGAAGAAGCTTGCTTGTGATGTTTATTCTGGAAAGAATGTCATGCCAGACCACACAGCATATTTGAAATCTAAATGATCCTACTTCTTCAGCAAGGGAATGGGACTCAACTTCCACCATGGGGTCATTAGCATTTTCCCTGACCTCCAACAAGGCTTCTCTCACCTTATCTGCCTGATAGCGTAAAGGTTCAATGCTGTTAATGCGACTTTCCCATCGCGTGTCACTCCAGGACTTGAGGGTGATGCGTACATATTTCTGTAAAATGGCCCACCTTTGGCGCGCAGTTGGCGGAGTGGTTAGAGCGCATGCCATGTACGAACGTACATACGCAGCCGACCCCGGTTCTAATCCCGACCGGAGGTCCTTTGCTGCATGTCACATCCCCTCTCTCTCTCCTCATGTTTCCGATCTATCCACTGCTAATAAAAGGCGTCTACGCCTCAAAAAAATCTTAAAAAAAAAAAAAAAAAAAAAACGGCCCACCTTTGAGTAGAACCTGAGAAAAGTTTGTACATCTTCTCGACATTGCCGAAAAAACAGGTGGCATCCTTTGATGTTTTAGCTGCATCTGAAACCATCAGATTTAGGGTATGTGGGCTGCAAGGCACATAAAAAGCTTGTGGATTTCGTAGCTTGCACACCTTTGTTCTTTCCCTTCATGTTTGCCCCATTATCATAGGACTGTCCCCTGCAGTCCTGAAAAGGAATGTTCAATTCCTCAAGCCTGTTAAGGATGAGCGTTGACAAACCCAAGCCAGTAGATTGAGGAGCTACCAAAAATCCCCCAAAATACTCCTTTATCTCAGGTTTTCCATCACTTACTCATCTGACATCTGCTCTTTGTGGCTAATGTCTGGAGTACAATCCAATATTATTGCATAGTATTTGGACTCCTTAATTTCTGCCACCATTTTCCCCAGTATTTTATCACTGATACAGCCTATTAACCCATTCTGAATGGTTTTACCCAAGTATGTTATATGCTCTGCTCCACTGTCAATATGTCTTACGTGCTCTTTCAAAACTGGGTAAAATTTGGCCATCAATTCCACTTCTTTCAAGAAGATTCTATTATAATCTGCATGCAATGTGTCTGCAGACCCCCTGACAGCAAGATTCCTCTCTGCCAGAGACAGAATGATGCTTATTAAACGAGTGAGAACATCTCTCCAACGGTTTTTCTCTGCATCTAAGAGAGCCATTTCTGTGGAGTCAATTGTCTTCCCCTTGAATAGGTGAGCCAACTTCGTTGAATTTTTTCCCCATTTACCAACTGCCTATATATATAGTGGTAGTGAAAGCTTCGGCCGTCAGATTTCTTTGGAAATGTGAAGATTTCACTTACAGGCAGTGGTCCCCTGTTTACCAAATCAGTTCTTTCTGAGTCAGACAGTACAGCAGACCACTCAGCTGGGTCAACTGGAGGTGCTGATCCATGTTGATGGAACTTGTTGAATGTGGAGATGTGACATCTATGCTAGAAGCAGATGGACCTGTATGGAAATTACAATGTCTTTATGGACCTTGTTTTGTGCACTGGTGCACAGTCATGTTGGAACAGGAAGGGGCCGTCCCCAAACTGTTCCACAAAGTTGGGAGCATTGAATTGTCCAACATCTCTTGGTATGCTGAAGCATTCAGAGTTCCTTTCACTGGAACTAAGGGGCCAAGCTCAGCACCTGAAAAACAACCCCACACCATAATCCCCCTCCACCAAACTTTACACGTGGCACAATGCAGTACCGTTGTCCTGGCAACCGCCTCCATCAGATTGCCAGATGGAGAAGCGTGATTGGTCACTCCAGAGAACGTCTCCACTGCTCTAGAGTCCAGTGGCGGCGTGCTTTACACCGCTGCATCCAACGCTTTGCATTGCACTTGCTGATGTATGGCTTGGATGCAGCTGATCTGAAGGCCACATGAAGTGTGGAGGTCTGTAGTGGTTGACTCTGCAGAAAGTTGGTGACTTCTGTGCCTCAGCATCCGCTGACCCCGCTCTGTCATTTTACGTGGTCTACCACTTCTTGGCTGAGTTGCTGTCGTTCCCAATCGCTTCCATTTTGTTATAACCAACACCACTGCATCAACATGAAGTTAACCTCTCAGTATTGAGTCTGCGTGTCGCTGCTAGAATCTGTCAGGGTTTCACTGATGTACTACAGACAATTACAATGTTATGTTAGCAATCTCCGGTGGAGAGAGAAAGAGAGAGAGAGAGTGAGTATGACGTCAGCAGTAACGTTACAGCATAAATGTAGCAGTTCAGTCTGTATTCTGCTTAATTTTTTCGGTGAATAAGCGCTACAACTAGATACATGTTAAGTTCTGTGTGTTGTCATGCGCTATAATCCTCGTGACAAGCTGTTCGTCTGAGTCTCTTAGCTTTTTTTATTATTTAATGTCTTTCAACTGTGTGATAGCAGGTGAAACAGTTCATTATTAATATCTCTCTGCTCTGTTTTTATCAGGAAAACACAAAGTTGAATGTTAGAATGTCAGCAACAGCATCATGTTGTATTTTTAATTTGTTACAGTCAGAAAGTGAGGATTGTTTGATGAAAAGTTATTGTTCGAACTGTAATGGTATAATTAAGTACAAGAATACAAGTATTTAGGGATGGTAATTGATATGATTCGGTTCTTTTATCGATTCTCTTATCGATTCTCATTTGGAAAAAAAGGAGAACAAACAGGTAAATTAGCATCAACTTTAGTTCAGTTTAGAAGTAACATGATGACCTTACAGTACAAACCCAACAGTGAGGTCTTAAGGTATAATAATAATAAAATAAATATTCTTGTATGTAGAAATAAACAAAATACAACATAAATTATTCTGTGGCAAATACAAGAATGGCCAGTAACATCCAGTAACATTTTTCTAATAGCCAGTGATAAATTCAGTCAAGTCCAATGGAACTGTGCATTACAACTATGACGTATGAGAAGAAGGCATTCATTTAATGTTAACTGTTAGTAATAGCAGGTTTTACAACGAGGCAAATGGGGCTAACATGATAGGCAGTGTTGTCTGCAGTATTACCGTTTTTTTCAGTCACTAACAAGTGTTTGTCCAACCAGTTGTCACATTTTCAAAACTCTAAACACAATTAGCACAGCATCGGTCTTTTGTGGCCATACCATTCACACATTTCATGTCGTTTTCACACAATATGCAGTCAGTGAACACATTTCCACAATGCTTACATTTTCTTAACAGACAAGCTATACCTCCCAACATAATTATGGATTGTTTTTGTATTATTTACAAACTTTAACACATCCCACAAAAGCAAAAACAATATTCTAAACCTTAGATACAGTATAAAAACCTCTGCCTCTGCAATGATATCAGTTCAAAAACAATATTTCTCAGAGAAACAGAAAAAGACAAACTTTTTATCTGGGCTTTTTGCTGTTGTTTTTTTGTTCAGAACGCTCTTGTGTGTTTCATGTTTCATTTTGTTCAATGTAAGCAATACTGTAAAACGTTTTTCTGTTCTATCATACTGTAAACAGTATTTCTACTGTACCTCCTGTAGTAAACAGTAAAGGAAAACAATGATTTGCTTTTTACTGGAATGCTTTTGAATGTGAACATTACATGTAGACTTACAGTTCCCAACCAAGAAATGCAGTGTAAAAACGGTGGATTGCATGTTTTGCATGCAAATACCTGTAAAACCGAAACATAAAAGTCTATGCAGTTTTTGTTATGTCAAAAATAGCCAATATTTTGAAACCTGGTATACTTTGATTGACTGCATGTACCTTGTGAAGTGAAAACAAGTGTTATTCTTTGACAGAATAATTTCATTTTGAGTCAGATTTCCAGTGTTTTGGTAAAGTGTGTGTGTGCAGAGAAAGATGTGTTCTATTTTGAAATGAAGAGTTAGTATATATTTAACAAAATGTGTTTTTGAGAAGAAAATTATCCATTTGGCCAATTGTGTTTTGTAGGTGTGAGTCTGTGTTAAGAGTTTAGAAACAGCAGAGGACATGCTAACGTTGCTGCTGCTGCTGGGTTGAGAATCACTCTGGAGCGGATCGAATGCGACATTCATTCAAAGTTATCGCATGCTGTGTGCGCAAATATTTCTGCATATTGGTAGTATTGGTAGAAATGTAACCACACTTTCGAGCATTTGTACCGCTTGGATGCCATGTTTACTGCCGGCTGCACTGGACTGGACGTCGCCACGCATGTTGCGTATCTTCGCAATCTACGCAACGTGCGTGGTGACGTCATTCGCGCCCACTGGAATCGATACTGGAATCGATAAGGGAATCATTTGCCTGTTTTGATTCAAAACAGGCAAATCGAATCTGCAAGGTTTCACTTATTTACAAGTCACCCTCTCCTTTATGGAGCTAGAACAGTCTCATAATTCATAAATGCACACAGAAATTCATAAATGCACAAAAAAGATTTACAAATGTATTTGGGGATTTGTATATACATGTGACTCAAAACACAAATACATTTTCAATGCACACACAAATATGTTTCATTTCATATGTAAGTAAAAAATATTCACATATAAAAAACAAGATTCATAAACATATTTCCAATGCACACACAAATCTAAAAAAAAAATCACAAATACATGAATGTTAAAGTATTTGCAATCTTCATCAAATACGCATTTGGGGCTTGTTACATTCATATATGAACTGTTGGACCTGTATTTACAAAGTGCTTTTAATTTGTAAACCTCCCTGCATTTGTGTGTGAAACTTTTGAGACTCCCCTGACGTGACTCTGATCCACAAATGCGTTTTTTCTAAGAGGAGGTTGTCTGTAGCCAATCAGATGTCTCCCTCCTTTACAGCCAATCACGTGAGTGCGTTGCGTTGGAGGGATATGGGTGCTAGAGCCAGAATCGACCTTATTTCTGGAGATAATTTCCCTTCTTCCTGTGCTCCCTGTCCTTATGCTGTATAGATTAGATGTACAGTTATATAAATATCTATTTTTCTTTTATAAAGAAGCATTTTATGGAAGTAATTTATTCCCTCATTCTGGGGAAGATGAACCGGTGCGGGCGGAGTTGTGTTTTAGACTTTTGGGGGAGACACTCACGTGATTGGCTGTAAAGGAGGGAGACATCTGATTGGCTACAGACAACCTCCTTAGAAAAAACGCATTTGTGGATCAGAGTCACGTCAGGGGAGTCTCAAAAGTTTCACACACAAATGCAGGGAGGTTTACAAATTAAAAGCACTTTGTAAATACAGGTCCAACAGTTCATATATGAATGTAACAAGCCCCAAATGCGTATTTGATGAAGATTGCAAATACTTTAACATTCATGTAATTGTGATTTTTTTTTAGATTTGTGTGTGCATTGGAAATATGTTTATGAATCTTGTTTTTTATATGTGAATATTTTTTACTTACATATGAAATGAAACATATTTGTGTGTGCATTGAAAATGTATTTGTGTTTTGAGTCACATGTATATACAAATCCCCAAATACATTTGTAAATCTTTTTTGTGCATTTATGAATTTCTGTGTGCATTTATGAATTATGAGACTGTTCTAGCTCCATACTCCTTGTGTTAAATTTGTTTCAAACACACTCTTCAAATTTGTTGAAATGTATATATATATAATAAAAACAATTTGAAAGGAAATATACATTGACTGTCTGCTGCTCCTCGGACCAAAGCCGTGCCAATATTCCATCGTAAGTAGGTGCCAGTGTGCCTAAAAAGAATTCTAGGGGAAACACTGTATATATACATGCTCCGCTGAATAGATGTTCTTACTCCACATACTGTGATCCAGCAATTAGAAATAGCAGAAATAAAACAATATCCTTTGCTTTCTTTAAATCATCCCTCAGTGGTTCCAGTATTGAGTCATGCTCTCTCTCTCTCTCTGTCTCTGTCTCTCTCTCTCTCTCTCTCTCTCTCTCTGTCACCTTCTCTCCTTTGTAGCTATGGAGGAGCTGGATGGAGATGAGGTGAGAGTGTCCTCCAGGGGACGTTTGGCTGAGAGAGACATTGTACAGGTACTCACCATAATCTTGTTGCATGTTGCAGGTTGAACTTGAGCTTGTTTCTGTCAACAGCAGATATATGGGGGACTTTTCCCTAGAGAAGGATGGCTTACATTCAGCAAGCACACGCACAGGAACTGCCTCATACATTATTACAATATCCATATATTTACCACTGAACAAGCTCAGTGTCTTGCTCAAGGATACACTACTCTGATTCTGGTTTCACCCATCTGGTATTAAATCAAAGAGTCAATTTTATCCCATTAAGTCTCACATATATTGATGGAAAAGTGAATGGAAAAAGGTTGTTATGGTGTCACAACAACCCAAATCTGTATGATGCAGGTCCTTGTTTTTACTGGAACAAACAGGATTGAGATTTTCTTGTGTCTTTGTTGTTGGTCCGTTTGAGGCTCCATTCCATTGACAATTTTTTTTATAATCTTTCAATTTATTGTGGATTATAGGAATTACATTCTTATGTAATTTTTTTGCAACTGTCATTTTCAGACGGACGCCATTTTCATTTTCACACCCATCATCAACATTATAACACACCTGCACACATTTTGATCTTTTAAATGACGTGTGGTCAGGTGCATGGCTATTTTGAGGCAGTAGAAAGGAATTTGTAATTTACTAACAAAGCCTGATCTAATGATTTTTTGGGGGTCTGTATTCTGATAGGACAGCATGACAGTGAAGGAGTTGTTTTCGAACTCGGGGCGGCTGCAGTGAGGACTCAGCCTCAGTACAGCCTGGTCTAATGTTAAAGTCCCAGTCGGCAACATTTTTTTGATCATATTCACTGAAGCCGACACTACGCTCCGATAGAATAACATAAATCATACAGTTTTAGAAAAAAAAGTGTGCCTCTTCGTGCGTAGAGCCTGTTGTTTGTTTTGCAAAATATCAACAACGCCTGGGGTCATCCTGTCCAATCAGCACGCAGGGCTGTGTTCATGCACACAAAGCCCCTCCCCCCTCGGGTCGTACCACTATCACAGGGGGGAGGCAGAGGGAAGTAACAACAAGCTTCTAATTCCTCAGTTGAAAAACGAAACGAGGAGGTCCAAAACAACCAAGGAAAAGAAAACACCAGTGGAAAAGAAGGAAAAAAAGAAAGATTGTGACGGTGCCCGTGATAAAACCAGAGTCAACGTCAGACCCGCGTTTTAAAGGTGGCGTGATCTAAGGGATTTCAAAGGGCACGAAGTCGAGGGGAAGGAGCTCCGTGGTCGTGGGGGAGGAGCGTGAGAGTTGTAAACATTCAAAATCTGACAGAGTGCCCTCCGTCCGCCAGACTTGCCGACTGGGACTTTAATGAATTTTCCTGCTATCCCATTGACACATTATGCAGATAGTAAGATGCACCTACACTGAAAAAATTATAACCCTGCTCAAACTAAAATGCATTTGACTCAACCTTAATTCTTTTCCTTGATCCAAATTATTTTCTTGACATTTTAGTAATTGAACCAAACTAATACATTGAAATTTGAACCAACCTAATGTATTCACTTTTAACTGAATTAACTAATTAATTTACATATATCCAAACTATATTTTTCACATTTTATTTGACTTCAAAAATAATTTGTGTTTCCCACCTTATAAACTCTATAAAAAAGACACTTGGCCAACAGATTACGTTAAATGTATTTATTAATATTTAACATATGAACCATATGCAACATATCAACACAGAGGTGGACAGGGGAGAAGAATCCAGAATCAGAAGGTCCTGGTGGTTTCTTGCTATTTTACTCTGGAGTGTTTCATCAAAGAACAGGAGAAGGAGCTTCTTTTATCTGGAACTTCTTAATAAAAGTGGCTTTGTATCTCATTAACATTACCAGAACATTATTATTAGAAAAAATCCTACTCTGTTGAAAACGGATTGTTTTCACAAATAGCACTTGATTGAAGAGACCTTTTGAGTGGAGTCCTGAGAAGGATGATTCCTAGTCAGATGTTTGTCAACCATCCCATGTCTTGGACGAACAGGGACAATTTGCATGGATGGGGATGGCAGTCTTTGCATTTCCACATCCGATAACTGAGAAAACAAAGGAAGAAATAGTGAATTCCCTTACAGGTGATACTGATTTGTGTTGGCTCAATCAACAGAGATAAAAAAAATACAGTAGTCCATTTGCTGCTAAGAAAATGTATAGATGAGTGAGGGTCTAATATTCAGGGTGATTTGTGCAATGATTAAAAGTGATGTGCAGGGTAGATGCAATATATTACCTGCAGGTTGGATGAAGATACAGGCTGCAGCCAGGGAGCTGAAGAGAGCAGCCTTGTGGATCTAAAAGCATACAAAAAAATTAAAAATAAACAATTACTACTCTGTGAAGACCATATAATACAGAACCAAGAAGTAAACCTTTCTGGGTGGAGAGCGAGATAGCCGGTGTTTTCTCTCCAGCAAACGACAGCTCAGCCGCAGAGTTGGAGGGCTACTAGCCCAATTAGCTGTCCCGGATATTAGCAAGTGCTAGCACGTCTCCCGTAACAGCAGCACCGCTAAAAAATAAATTAAAAAAAATACAGTACGAGTGTAGCGCTGGACCTGCGGACGGACTGTATATAACTAAAGCCTCAAGTGGTAATAAGTATGAGAGCTTGTAGTGAGCTAGCTCGATGCTAACTTCGGGTAGCGGTTAGCATACGCCGCTGACACCCGCTTCCCAGGTCACCACAATGGCTCTCCTGCTCAGTTTAACAAAACGCTGGAGGCTCCGGTTGTTACCGGCTCACGTCTCCAGCGCTTCACTCGGACTATATTTCCTTTCTTTCACGATCCTGATACTTGTAAAAGCGCGTCACAAATAAATGTATTATTTATGGTCATAGCATTACTGGTAAATGCTAGCTAGCCACCGCCAAAGCTAGCTAGCCAGCTTAAATTGGGTTTTCTTTGCACACACACAAAATACTAAAACTTTAATTATCAGCAACTGCTTTGCTACTTAGGTTTATTTTTGGATGAAATCCACACAGGACGTAAACGATATCCACGTCAAACGGTGCGTCTGGCCAGCATGCCGAGAGATACGGGACTTCACTGCTCTGACTGTGCAGTGTGCAATTCACATTCGATTCAAACTTAAAATATTACCTGCAGGTCATGACGAAAAAAAAATGTTTTGGGAGAAATCAAAAACTTTGTTTTGGGTCCTTTAGACGTGTATTTAGTTCAGGATAAATCAAACTTGATGTCTCTAAATGCAAAAAGAATTAGTTTCACAATGAAATCAATAATTTTATCCTGTTTTAAATGGCAGTTATTAGTTTGAATGAACAACTGCATGTTACACTTTTTTCAGTGTAAATAGAAAAAGTAGTTTGAGCACCAAAACCAAACTAAATTTCCTGCATTCTGGGGAATTTATTTATCAATTTATGGTGGAAAAGTTTAAGTTTAAGTAACTTGTGGCCTTTACTTTAGACTATGTGCTATAGATGCTGTTGGTTATCAGCCTTCTGTTGTGGCTCTTTGAAGACTTCATCCTCAATTCAAAGTGAATTAACCTAGGACTTTTATCATGTATTTATTTTCCCCACACAGGTGACACTGCTCAAGTTACAAGCTATGAGCCGACAGTGTTATATTTAACAGGGTAGTTTTTAGTCAGGACATTTTCTTACTGAGTCTATTCCAGGGTGCTGGAGAGGAGAATTCGGCCGATAGTCGAACCTCGGATTCAGGAGGAACAATGCGGTTTTCGTCCTGGCCGTGGAACACTGGACCAGCTCTATACCCTCCGCAGGGTGCTCGAGGGTTCATGGGAGTTTGCCCAACCAGTCCACATGTGTTTTGTGGACTTGGAGAAGGCATTCGACTGTGTCCCTCGTGGCATTCTGTGGGAGGTACTTCGGGAGTACGGGGTCGGGGGCCCTCTGCTAAGGGCTGTTCGGTCCCTGTATGACCGGGGCAGGAGCTTGGTTCGCATTCCCGGCAGTAAGTCAGACCTGTTCCAGGTGCATGTTGGACTCCGGCAGGGCTGCCCTTTGTCACCGGTTCTGTTCATTATTTTTATGGACAGGATTTCTAGGCGCAGCCGTGGGCCGGAGGGGATCTGGTTCGGGAGCCACTGGATATCATCCCTGCTTTTTGCGGACGATGTGGTCTTGTTGGCTCCTTCGAGCCAGGACCTCCAGCATGTCCTGGGGCGGTTTGCAGCCGAGTGTGAAGCAGCCGGGATGAGGATTAGCACCTCCAAATCTGAGGCCATGGTTCTCGACCGGAAAAAGGTGGCTTGCTCCCTCCAGGTTGGGGGGGAGTTCCTGCCTCAAGTGGAGGAGTTTAAGTATCTTGGGGTCTTGTTCACGAGTGAGGGAAGGATGGAACGTGAGATTGACAGGCGGATCGGTGCAGCGGCTGCAGTAATGCGGTCGTTGTATCGGTCCGTCGTGGTAAAGAGAGAGCTGAGCCGAAAGGCGAAGCTCTCAATTTACCGGTCAATCTACGTTCCTACCCTCACCTATGGTCATGAACTTTGGGTCATGACCGAAAGAATAAGATCCCGGATACAAGCGGCCGAAATGAGCTTCCTCCGCAGGGTGGCGGGGCGCTCCCTTAGAGATAGGGTGAGGAGCTCCGTCACACGGGAGGAGCTCGGAGTAGAGGCGCTGCTCCTCCACATCGAGAGGAGCCAGTTGAGGTGGCTCGGGCATCTGTATCGGATGCCCCCTGGACGCCTCCCTCGGGAGGTGTTCCAGGCATGCCCCACCGGGAGGAGACCCCGAGGAAGACCCAGGACACGCTGGAGTGACTATGTCACCCGGCTGGCCTGGGAACGCCTTGGGGTCCTCCCGGAGGAGCTGGGGGAAGTGTCCGGGGAGAGGGAAGTCTGGGCGTCCCTGCTCAGGCAGCTGCCCCCGCGACCCGGTTCCGGATAAGCGGAAGAAAATGGATGGATGGATGGATGGATTTTCTTACTGACTCTGCTCTCAAAGACACTTCCAGATAAAGCAAAGGCAACAAGAGAGAGCCTCCTGACTACCAGTAGTTCAAATTTGTCATCTGTGGAGGATCTCCCACCTACTACATACTACTGAATGAACTCCTTTTGCTATCTACAGAGGACATTTAGGGCTTTTCAATGATACCAAATGTAAAGGGGTGGGGCTTTGGTACCTTTCTCTTCCTCATTCAGGAAAGTGGCGTCCGTCAGTGCAAGCGCATTTTATGGGAAGAGGAAAAGTAAGTGCATAATACTTTTTATTGAGCAAATTTTGGCTTGAAATGTTGTTGGCATGTTTTATATAAGTCACTTAACAACACATTAAAACATTGTTTGAATTATTTTAACTGTATTTTAGCATAGTATTTAAATTGTAGTTATTTCCTCCATTTTGTTCTGTTTTTTCAAATGACAAGAAAGGGAGTATTTCTCAGAGGCAGAGAGGATTTTACTGCAAATTGTTGATGGAAACTGAGATATTGAGTTGTCTGATGAAGAAGATCAAGATGCAGTGTTTGAGGCAGAAGCAGAGGAAGATGATTCAGAGAGCTCTGAGGATGAAATTCAGGCAGGGCAAGCAGATGCAGAGGAGTCAGATCAAGCAGAACAGGCCACATCTTAGTCCAGTCGGCGTCCACTGTGGAGCAAGAATACAAAGTACACCTTGAGTTTATATTATCAAAAATATATTACTTATTTTCTCTAACAATTAAGATTCATTTTAATTTTGTTTTTCTCCCTTTAATGCTTTTCTTAAGATTCAAATCCCAACTCGATGATCCTCCCATTATGCAGAGCAATGATGCCATGACACGCCAAAACTGGACCCCAATGGATTACTTCAAGCAGTACATCGACGACTCCGTATTTGAAGGAATGGCCCAGTGCACAAATCAGCGTGAAGTCTGTGTGTCTGGAGCAACACTAAATACCACTCCTGAAGAACTGAAGACATTCTTTGTGAATTCTATTTACATGGGCTGTGTAGGATATCCAAACATTCAAATGTATTGGGCCTCAAATACCAGAGTTCAAATTGTGTCAGAATCCATGACCAGAAATCGGTTTTACAAGCTGAGAAATTCCATCAAGATTGTCAACAACCTCGACGTTTCAGACGATGAAAAAATGAGTGATCTCTTGTGGAGAATCAGGCCCCTCTTGACCAAAGTAAGGCAAGGATGTCTGAGTCTGCCTAGAACAGGAAAATTGTGCATCGACCAGCAAATGGTTCCATTTACTGGTCGATGCCCAGTGCGCCAGTATGTACTGGGCAAACCATACCCAACTGGATTGAAGGTGTTTGTCTTGGCCGCACCAACTGGTCTGGTCTTAGACTTTGTGGTCTACCAAGGTAAGACTACCTTCAGAGATACAGGAGGAAAGGACATTGGAGAACAAGCTGTTCTTCATTTGGCAGAGTCTGTTCCCCAAGGAACCCACCTGTTCTTTGACAGGTTCTTTACAACGATCAACCTCCTCGACACCCTGATGACAAAAGGGCTGACAGGGACTGGAACTGAGCAACAGGGTTCCAAAGGAGTGCAAGATCATAGGGGATAAGCCCTTCAAGAAGAAAGGAAGAGGGGCATCGGAGATGGTAGTCAGACGAAGCCCTCCTGAACTTGCTGTCATAATGTGGTTGTACAACAAGCCAGTTGTCATGGCATCCTCTGCCTATGGCATTGAACCCCAGGACACACGTAGAAGATGGTTCAAGAAAGACAAAAGGTTTGTCCAGGTGTCAAGGCCACTGGCAATTGCTGAGTACAACACCAACATGGGTGGCTTGGTTGACCGAATGTTGAGTTTCTACAGGATGGCCTCTCGCACTCGGAAATGGACAGTGCGTGCAGTTTTCCACTTTTTTGACCTGGCAATCACCAACTCATGGCTTCAGTATAAGAGTGACTGTCAGTTTCTGGGGAAGAAACAACTGAAGCTCCTTGACTTCAAACTGCTCCTTGGTGAAGAGCTGATTACTCGGGCCCAAGCAGGAATTGCAAGTGACAGCGAAGATGACTACACTCCACCAGTTTCCAGTGGAAACCGCAGCCAAAATGCAGCTCTGAGACACTATGGTGCCATCCATCTTCCAGAGATGGTGGACGAAACACATGCATCAAGGTGTCGCAGATCCGGCTGCAACATATGTGATGTGCACGAAATGCATGGTATTCCTTTGTGTTTCCAAGAAGGGGAATTGCTTTTTGAAGTATCATGCCAAATAAGCACAACAAAACAAAACAAAAGTGATGATGGACAGTTATGTGGATGTTAAACTCGTTGTTGTGTTGAGTTTTTGGTATTTTCTTTGGGACTAACTGGTTGCCATCAAGGTTCAGTTTCACATGTATGGCGTTCCAATGTCCACTGTAGTGGACACATGATATCTTGAAAATAAAAACTTTTTTTTCAAAAAAAATGTTTGCAGTATTCTAATTACCTTACAAAGATTGGGGAATTTAAAAAAAATTGTGATTGGACAATATTTTTTTTCCTGGTAGTCAGGAGTTTTGCAGTGTTTCATAAAGAGAACTGCAACCTCACGATGGACTGTAAAAATCAGATCTGGGAACAGTTAACAGTAAAAACTAATAAGAAAACACAAAAAGGAAACAAATTCAATGGCCTCTGATAACAATGCACTTGTGAATGTATCTATGGTACCGGTAGAAGCCAGTGAGCTGGCAGAGCATCGGATGATAAATGTGTAGTGTCTAAATGTTGAGAGGAGCCATGTTATTATAGAAGATCGCAGAACTACTCAAAGCAAAGTGACAGTAACAGTAATCATGAATATATTCAAAGGCTTAACTAAATTGGTTTGCTTCTACAGAATTAGTGAATACAGTAACTGTTTTGTAAAACATCAATGCATAACAATAATGACAAATTAGACATAATATGTGTAGCAACAGGCCACGGGGGGTTAATAACTGGATAATTCCCATTATAAAGCTGTATGGATATTGCTATTGTCAAACTGATGGAGGATATTGCTGATGTCATTCAGTCTAAAACAACCTTTTTCACATTTTGATGCAGGGCAATGCCAATTGCATGGATCAATTGTGAATATCCACAGTAACACTATACTCCATGTGTGGGATATTACAAACTAGGAAGCACAAATTGCCATCAAATAAAAGATGATATTGAGAGAAAGTTGAGGGGGTTTACTGTGAGAAGATGTGAATTGAAGGTCATAAATTAAAGCTTCGACAGACAGATGTTGTCCGTCTTCAACAGACAGATGACAGCAGATGTATTTCATGTCTGAAAAGTCCTAAACATTAGAATTAGAACAAAACTTTATCCCTTGTTTATAATGCCTCGAAAGATATGTTGTCAATCTGTATTGAAACAGGACACATACCTTCATACAAGTTATACTAACATACAGTTTACTCCTGCTTCTAGTTTGTTCCATTCAGAGACTACATCGACAGATCTGGAAACCAGGTCCTCAGCATGGCCCGACTGGTTAAGGACGTCCTTGCCGAGGTCCCTGACCAGCTGCTGTCTTTCATGAAGAGCCGAGGCATTGAACCACGACCGGCACTCTCATCCTCGCCACTACCTGAGCAACACCGGCATATCTGACCCTGACACGACCCCGCCCACTTGTCTCTGCCTCTCCACCCTGACTCACTCCCTGCTCATCTACACTCCCCTCTCGTACAGTCGGCCTCTTCCTTTCTTATCACCGCTGAAGCCAAACAGGCACATCACAGCGACACAGTGGGTGCTCATCCCTGAACGACCTGAATGCTGTCCTTCATCTTTTCTTCAGGAGGTCAAACAAGCGGTGCCGAATCTCTTGATACTGAAAAAGATTAAATCCATGGGTTTTTAAACTGTGAGGGGCACCTCGACATGAGGCAAAGAGAAAGGTGCATGTGAGTGTTGTAAACATGTTTGTAGTTGGCTTAGTCCTCTGCCACAGTGGATGTGACATACAGCTCATGTATTTTCTATGTCCCACCTCTCAAATGCTGCCTGGCCAATTACATTGTAGCGTTGTCTAGCTTTGACCGGGGTCAACTATATACAATAGTTTCATATTTTCTTCATTTTCAGGTTGGTTTTGGGGAACTAGTCCTGGTTAAACATGATACGTGTTACCTGGAGATGTTGGAAGGTGATTTGCTTTAATATAAAATGTTCTATGTAAAAAAAATCATTAGCAGACGTTAGCAAGTCATTAGGTAGAATGTCTACACTGCTTTTGCTTTTTAATGATTGTAACAGTGAATAAAGACCTACCCAGCTTAACAGGAACAGTGTTCCTTAATTTGGTTCTTCTGTCTGGATCACAAGGTGATGTGGTGGTTCACTTTACAGTTATTCCCGATTATTCACAACTGCAGCTACATGTGCAAAACTCTAACTACAGTCAGCATCACCAACACTCACCTGCATTATGTCGTCATGACGACAACACACACTGTCACTCGGAACACACTGAGAGGAAAAACACTACTATCAAATACCAACACACAAGTTAGACACTTTTCATCTTTACAGTTTGAATCATTTCAGTGATGAAACACAAATCAATATTTTCTTAAAGAGTGAAATTCTTTCACATGAACATGTTTATTTTATAACATACCAGTTCTAAAATAAGAAGGAATGAAAATCAGCTGTTTGCTTCAATAATTTTTATTTTTATTTTGTCTGTAGTAATTTACTAATGCTATCGTTTACAACAATCATGTCAACAATGGCATTTTCCTTCATCTCATCATATCCTTCCTCTTCCTCTTGAGTTTGGGTTGCACCCCCCCACTCTTCTCACTCCCTGCCACTCTTCTCCCTCCACCAACCTGTCTCCCTACCAGTCTTCTCCCTCCACCAACCTGTCTCCATACCAGTCTTCTCCCTCCACCAACCTGTCTCCCTGCCACTCTTCTCTCTCCACCAACCTGTCTCCCTGCTACTCTTCAGGGTTCTTTTTATTTGGGTTTGGCAACAGGATTAGTTGCAATAGATCTCCTATTTACTTAACACCGGCTCTTAAAATGTGTTGGACCTACCTTTCAATCTTTATATGACTACAATTAATGTGGCCAGCTGGAACACTTTTGGCCTTAAAGCTGTAGTCTACAATTTGAAAGGTTTGAAAAAAGCATCCCCCCCCACACACACACCCCTCCCCTCTGTGCTCCTCCGAGCTTGTGTCGTTCTCCCCTCGCAGCCTCCAACCTCCCTCTTATTTTACGAAAAAAGTTCACCAAAATGTGTTTCTGAAAACATTTTAGGTGAGAAATAAGCTATGCAGTTGCTGAATCTGTCTATATTTTAGATCAACAACAGTCAGTTTAAAAGATTATCGAGACCTTGCGGGCGGCGGCGCCGTCTCTCGAAACTCGCCGCTTACACGGCTTCTTACATAGACAATGAATGGGTACATCCCCTCCGCTTATGAACTCAGGCAGGACGCCGTTTAGTTTCCCAATGTGTCCGGGACTTCCACAACATGTACAAAGCAGTAATAGTGTTTACGGCCACGAATGATGAAACATTATCGGTGTAAACAGATTTCTCTCACCCTGACTGCAGTACTTCCCTGATCCCAAACTGCTCGGCGATCGCTCGTCACAATTACCCCCCCACCCCCCCGCTGACGCCGCAGTCCCAACAAGCGTCTCGTCCGCTCGTAGTTTCAAACGCGGAAGTGAGTCGGGACGAGACGTGAGCAGGAGCAGGAGAGTGAGCGAGGATTGTATCGGAACATTTACCCAATAGTAGCCATGCGGACCGGATGGCTACTATTGGGTACATTTTGGCTTAAAGCAACACTTAAGAAGTTTTCCTCTTCGGTCCCCTTACAGGTTGGAAGTGGAATTGTCCATTACTGCCATCATAAATAATTTAGCCTACCGCAGCCTACCGTGTCACGCACGTTATTTGTTTGTATGCGGAACCGGCTCTGGAAACGATGAACGATTTGAACGATGTCCAGTGACAAGGTAGAGTAGCTAACACCTTAGCTAAGATTAGCCAACATGAGCTATAGCGATAGTTACATATATATTAGCACAATAGCTAACGCCTTAGCTAACATGAGCCAATAAAATAATCGACAATGTATTGTACACAGATGCACACTGTTGGAAAAAAAATGATTACCAGTATTATTTACAAGTCCAGCAGCAACAAAGCCAAGTCACCATCCTCCTTCAGCTCTCGCCAATGAGTGTGAGCCGGTCCGATATTCACTCTCGTACGAGCTCTTTCTTTGTCATGCTCCCGTTTTCTTTTCTTCGCCTCATCGGACATTATATTCCTCCTTTTCTTTTCAGGCTCTGCCATGACGCCAATTTAAAAACTACCTAGCTGCAAGGTATCTTCCACGCACCTGCCGGATGTTCTCCCTCTGATCTCCACGCAGAGCCTCCACCTACCTGCTTTTGTAAAGCTTGCCGTAAAGCAGGTCAAATTGTAGTCTCATTAGAACTACAAAAACACTACCTGACGAGGCAAAGTTACATAGTACGGTTACAGCTGATAGAGCGCCGCAGAGCGAATGCGGAAGTGCCGTTCACCCGGTTTTGAGATGATGAACCACTGAAACTATTTTGGAAACATTATTTTAAGGGACTAAAAACTCTTTAGTGTTGCTTTAAGTGAAAAATCGTAGACTAGAACTTTAATGGCCTGGTAAATAGGGCAGCATGTTTAGACTTTCTGAAAAGACAAGGAATCCAGGTGGCATTTATTCAGGAATCTTATCTCGCTAGCTGGGGAGTCTAAATGGTCCTTAAACAGAACCTCCCTGTACATATTGTAGAAAGTTGGGGAACGAAGATGGACGCATGGCTAATATTTTAAAAAAAAAGACAAATTTAATGAGCTATTAAATAAACTGCAAGGCTTTTCGGTTGTAATCTCAGAATCAGAATTCCTTTATTGTCCCTCAACAGGGAAATTTGTTTGCCACAGCAGCCAAAGGACAGTATGTTACAAAAAACACAATTGTAATAATAACAATAACAAAAATTAACAATATAAATAAAAAAAAATGTAAAAAATAGAATAGAAATAGAGTAGACTTGTTATATACATATAAACATGATATTGTACAAAAAATTACCAGCAGTGAATTTTGTTTTGATTTACAATTTACAATAAAGTATATAGTTCAGAATGAGGTCTATTGGGAGCATAAACATGATATTGTACAAAAAATTACCAGCAGTGAATTTTGTGCTCGCGTCGGGGCGTGTGGTTTGACCAGTGTTTGAAGGTAGATGAGTGCCGTTCCATTGATAGCCTTGAAGGCTGGATGCGGGCTGCAACAGGGAGCCAGTGGATGTCACGGAGGAGGGGGGTCACATGAGACTACACTATTGTTACTTATAAATTAACCCTTGCCAATACGCCAACAAAGGCCACAAGATGGTGATTTAACACAACCTTACTCAGAAATAATGACTTTTGTTCTTACTTCAGAAAAGCCTTTATGGTCTTTATTTCAGAAAACACCTAATTCATGATAATGAGACTACTCTTAATTGGCGAGAGCAGAATTATGGATTCTCAGAGGATAAGAAAAAACAAATTGAATGTATTAAATTGGAATTAAACACAAAATAAATTAACTCAGAATTCATCCTTTTATTCAAAATTGTATACATCTGAAAATACCCTAGATAAAATGAAATGTAGACACTTTTTACAAAATATTACACTTCCCACGCTCTCTTTAAACGAGTCTAATGACCTGGGTGCTACCATTAAACTGACGGAACTAAAGGAAGCTGTTATTGGGATCAAAAGGGGTAAATCTCCGGGCTGGGATGGCATTCCTCTGAAATTCTATTCCACCTTCTGGGATTTGTTGGGGCCCTTTTTATTAGACATGATTAACTGTTCCGTTGACAAAGGGTGCATTTTAAAAGATATGAATTTAGCATTAATATCTGTACTACCTAAACCCGGCAAGGACCCCACTCTGTGCAGCAGTTATAGACCCCTTTCCACCTCACTACGGAAATTAAAATCTAAAATCTAGCTCAGGTATTATCAGGCCGCCTTGAGCCATGGACCAAACTTGTCCATAATGACCAGACATGTTTTATCAAATCATGACTTGCCTCTGTTACAATTCCTGATCAAGGGACATCTGAGCAAAATATGGAAAAATTAATAAAGAGAAGTGAGTACTCTATGTTTCTCACAGCAGTGGACGAAAGGGAAATTGTTGATAATGTTTTGAGTTGTAAGGGCATAAAGTCTAATGATTGTGATGACATTGATATGACTGTGGTAAAAAAAAAAGTGATTGAGGGAATAACAAAACCATTCACATACATCTGTAACTTATCATTCCAAACTGGTACATTTCCAAACAATATGAAAATAGCAAAAGTCATATCTCTGTACAAATCTGGGAACAAACACCAATTCACAAATTACAGACCGGTCTCATTATTGCCACAATTCTCCAAAATTCTTGAAAGGCTATTCAATAGTCGACTGGATAATTTCATAGATAAACACAAACTGCTCAGTGAAAATCAATACAGATTCAGAGCAAATAGATCTACATCAAAGGCTTTATTAGACTCAGTTGAAGAAATCACAAATTCTATAGACCAAAATCAACAATCAGTAGGGATATTCATAGATCTAAAAAAAAAAGCCTTTGACACAATAAATCATGATATTACGGCATCAGGGGTATAGTGGGCAACTGGGTGAGGAGTTACTTGAGTGACAGGCAACAATTTGTGACACTTGGTGATTGTTCCTCTATGTGTTTGGACATTGCTTGTGGCGTTCCCCAGGGGTCAGTGTTGGGCTCAAAATTGTTCATTCTTTACATAAATGACTTATGTAATGTATCAAAAGTGTTGAAGCTTGTTTTGTTTGCTGATGATACAAACATATTTTTTTTCTGGTGATGATTTATATCAATTGGTAGAGGTGATCAATTTAGAAATGAGCAAATTAAAATTATGGTTCAATATTAATAAATTATCTTTAAACTTGTGCAAAACAAAATTAATGTTATTTGGAAACTGCAGGATAAATGAACAAATAAAGATATGGATTCATGGGGTAGACATTGAAAGAGTTAGTCAAATAAAATTCCTCGGTGTAACAATTGATGAAAAACTAAACTGGAAATCGCACATAAAACATATACACTCCAAGGTGTCGAGAAGCATTGCAGTATTATATAAAGCTAAACAGGTTCTGGATCTTAAATCACTACACATTCTCTATTGTTCACTGGTTTCACCTTATTTAAGTTACTGTGTAGAGGTTTGGGGCAATAATTACAAAAGTACATTACATTCACTGTTTATTCTGCAGAAAAGGGCTATACGGACCATTTTCAATGCTGGTTATAGGGATCATACAAACTCATTATTCATACAGTCAGAAATACTCAAATTGACAGTTCTGGTTGAATTTCAAACAGCACAATTAATGTTTAAAGCAAAAAATAACAAACTACCGGCAAATATTAAAAGAATGTTCCCCAAAGAGAAGGGAGTTATTTTTTACGGGGATTGTTTAAATTTAAATTGAGAAAGGTGCATACAACCAAAAAAAGTTTTTGTATTTCTGTCTGTGGAGTAAAATTATGGAATAGTTTGAAAGAAGAGCTCAAGCAATGTCCAAACATAAAATTATTTTAAAAGAGGTTAAAGGAAATTATTCTCGAAAGGTACAGGGATGAGGCAGTTTGATGATCATTGGGTGTTAATTGTTTATTTATTAGTTTGTTATGTATTCTTTTTGTATTTGTTTTTTTAGGGAATTATTATAGTTATTATATATAATATACTATACTATATTATATATATTATACTACAGTTATTATAGTATATATTTGATATGAACATATAAGTAATACAATATAATAAAAAGAAATAAATAATAAAATAATATTATATTTGGATACATTAAGAATATATATATATAATAAGTAATAATACATGAAAATGTTAATAATAATTATTATGAATAAGGAAGCTTAACTAAAATGAGTGATGGAGAAGAGGTGGGATTAGATAAGTGCAAACTTCTTCCCACTCCTTTTCGAACATGCTTTTCTTTTCAGCAAATGTTTGTCATTCATGTATCTAATTGTGCTTTCTATTTTGTGAAACATCGTTATTTTCTGTGACAATTTCTGTTTTCTTTTTTCTTTTCTTTTTTACATGTTCGAAATAAAATTTCAATCAATCAATTCATGCTGCAAAGGACAACACTTCTCCAACACTAAAACAATTTGGATTGGGGTTGAATTTCATAAAATATATTAAATTGCTCTTCAATAACCCTACAGCTATGATTTCTACTGGTGGTATTGCCTCACCCAGATTTCCAATTACACGCTCCTGCCGACAAAGCTGCCCCCTTAGTCACTTGAACCTCTTGCACAAACTATCAGAGAGCATCCACTAATTTTCCCAATCTGCTTCAATAACACTACTCACTCTACATATCTTTACGCTGATGATATATTATTATATATTGATAAAACACCTGCCTCTATCCCTTATATATATTTTTTGTTTACATTTTTTATTTAACAACAACAAAGAGCATGTGCTTGTTCCTTCCACATGAGAAGTATCAGACGTCGCCAGCAGAGAGGTGAAAGCTATGACAACATTGGATTTACCTTTTAGAGAGCAAGTTTTATCAGTTAAGCCAAAAATTGCACAAATTGGGTTCAGGGGGATGCTCACTCCACACATTGTAGAATAGGCCTGAAATATGTTCTAAGATGTGGGCAGGACCAGAACATGTGTATGTGATCAGCTGATTGACTTTTACAACCTGGACAAGAGGGGTCAACATCAGGAAAAGTCTTGGCCAATTTGGCTCTAGTCCAGTGTACTCTTAAAAGGATTTTAAGTTGAATCAGGCTGTCTAGCACAGGGGGAAGAGGTATGTACTAAGTTCAGCGCAGTCTCCCACTGGTCATTTCTCATTACTTCCCCAAAATCATCCTCCAAAGCTTTCTAACACCTTGTAGTGATTGGGGGGGGGGGGAGATGTTGCAAATTTGATCATAAAGGACAGAAATCGTGCCTCTTCGATGTGGAGGCAAAGAGAGAAGATTGTCAATAGCATTATCTAAAGGCAGATTAGGAAAGGAAGCAAATATTTTGCTGTCAAGAAAGAGGTTTGAGACAGAAGTAATGCCTTTTTCCATCCATGTTTTGAAGGCAGAGTCCAAAGTAGAGGGTTGGAAATTGTTATTGACAATTAAAAAATGAATTGACACTATAAACAGGTTGAAATGTCTTCTAAATTGTGACCATATTTTTATTGAATTAAGGACAATTGGGTTGGAAAAGAAATTACTTTGTGGAATTGGGGGGGAAGGAGCGCAAATGACTGAGCTAAGGTGGACTGGGCAGCCTGCACACTCAAGGTGTTTCCAGGCCTCACTTCTGTCAGGGTTATAGTCCTCTGTCCAGAATAGCATTTTCTGGATATTACAAGCTCAATAATAGTAGATCAAATTGCTAGTCTCTTAGGTCTTTCAAGAGATTGCCTTTTAATCCTGTGTGATTTACCATTCCAGATGAAGGAAGCTATGCAATGGTCGAGAGTTTTAAAAAACGTTTTCCCAATCAGAATGGGTATGTTTCGGAAAAGGTAAAGAAACTTTGGTAACACAATCATTTTGATAAGGTTAACGTGACCAACCAAGGAGAGAGGTAAGCTTGACCATCTTGCCATATCTTGTTTACACTTCCACTTTCTAAGAGCGCGCCAAAGTTCTTTATGAATAGCAGAGAAAATGTGGGAGGGATTTCTACTCTCAGATATTTAAATCCTTTCTTAACAATGTTGAATGGAAAGTGTGACGGGGAAATCTGTGAGGCAGCTTGATTGAGAGGAAACATTTCACTCTTCTGAAGATTAATTGTGTAGCCAGATATTTTACCAAATTGATTAAGAGTGTGGACAATTGAGGGGACTAAAGTAATTGGATAAGAAGTGTACAATAACAAGTCATCGGCATAGAGAGATCATTTGTGAGTCCATCCACCTCGAACTATCCCCGAAAAATCACCAGACTGCCTAAGGGCAATGGCTAATGGCTCTATTGCAATGGCAAAGAGGAGGGGCGACAGTGGGCAGCCTTGACGGGTGCCTCTACCTATTATATATTAGGTAGAGGCACCCGAGAAATATTCAAACTGCTGGCCATTGGTGATTACACCAGCCAAGGGTTGAGCATATAAAAGTTTTATCCAGGATATAAAACTTTCATCAAATCCAAATTGTCTGAGTGTTGAAAACAGGTAGGTCCACTCAACTCGATCAAATGCCTTTTCGGCATCAAGAGTAGGTGGGAGCTGTCCAAGGATTCATTAAACATGGATTAGAGTAATGGGGACAATTTAGGTGCAAACTTTTTATAAAAGTCTGAGAAAAGCCATCTGGCCCAGGGGTTTTATTGTTTTTTAATGATTTAATAGCCTGCAAAATTTCTCTCTCCTCCAAGAGATGAATTAGATTTGAGGGGGATAGTGGGAAAAGAAGAAGTTTGTCAAAGAAACTCTCGACTTTTGGGGTATTGACATCATGTTCAGAACTATATAGGTCTTTGTAATACTGTTTAAAGATATTGTTAATCTCCAGTTGGTTGGTTACAATTAGGGATGCACCGAAATGAAAATTCCTGGGCGAAACCGAAAACCAAAAATGAGGAAACCAAGGCTGAAAACCGAAAACCAAAACACTGAAAGAAATTAATATTCCACTAAGCGTGGGTTCTCTCCGGGTTCTCCGGCTTCCTCCCACAGTCCAAAGACATGCAGGATGGGGATAGGTTAATTGGTGACTCTAAATTGCCCGTAGGTGTGAATGTGAGTGTGAATGGTTGTTTGTCTCTACATGTCAGCCCTGTGATAGACTGGCGTCCTGTCCAGGGTGTACCCTGCCTTCGCCCAATGATAGCTGGGATCGGCTCCAGCCCCCCCCCCCCCCGTGACCCTGAATAAGCGGTAGACAATGGATGGATGGATGGAACTTGATCCCACTCATGTGTACAATAATAAAGAATAATGTGCAGGCCTATAACTGACTGGCCTGCTGAAAGATTGTAAAATAAATATGTTCTCTAAAAACACAAAGTGCATTTTAACATTTTCTCTGTAGGCTACTACCACAAAGTGCATTTGCAACTGCTGGAAGATATAACAATATTTTCTCTGTAGGCCTACAACATAACAGTGTATCAAAAACAACAACAAATGCACCAAGAATTGCAGATGTGCAAAGTGGAAAACAAATATTTAAACACTAGCCACCAGCCCATTCTACTACAGGTAAAGTGGCAGGTTTTTCTTGATGAAGAGTAGCTTCTCTGCTATATCACAGTGAAGTCTGTTCCTCTTCTCATCGAGAATATGAGCTGCAGCACTGAACAGTCTCTCGCTGTCAGTGCTTGTGCACGGAGCTGACAAGAACTTGCGTGCCATCTTTGCCAGGTCAGGAAAGCGGCCTTTGTTATTTCTCCAGTAGGCAAGAGGGTTATCACTTCTGGGGATGGGGACTTCAGACAGATAACCATCAAACTGTTGAACGGTTGAGCTTGTCCTCTGCCTGACATTTGAGAAGGATAAATAAGGCCAGTGCATAAATACACAATTTTTTCAAATAAAATAAAACATGTCAGAAAAATGATAGTCACATATATAGTAAGTGAGAACAGTATAGCCTACTTATTATTTGGTGCATTCTCTTGCAGGATCTCATCGAACATATCAGACAACGAGGGTGCATGCCCCTCATCTGGTGCAGAGCGACGAGTCCTTTTTTCTGTGCTCTGCTCTCCCTCTCCTGCGCTGTGTGCTTCTCCCTCTCCAAGCGGGGACTCTGCATCCATTGCGCCTGGATAATTTCTTGGGCGTGCTGCTTTAATCCAACATCCAAGTGTGGCAGAGCGGCGAGGGGTCTATGTTTTTAAGTTGATTAAGTTAACTTAAAAGGGTTAATTAATTCCAACAACGCCACCTAGGGGAATTTCACCCCCAGGAAATAGTCTACGTGGGTACAACCACTTCAATGTAACAGACAAGACAAGGTCACAGGTCCGAAATCACTCGGCAGAGACGTGCTTCCAAAAATATATGATTTAATATTTCTCTTTTCAATAAACACAATTGTTTTAAAACTATTATTTACGTTCTGGTAGAAGTTATTTTGTCGCTTTTATTGCACAGTCACCCTTTTGCCCGATATTGCACAGTTAGTTTGGCCCCACACCCGTCACTTAAAAGTATAATAAAAAGGAAAAGTCTAATACACAGGGCTGTGGGCCCCCCAGCGAAAGGTGACTGCAAGAGAGGGGAAGGGGTCCAATGAGACACACCACACAAAAACCTACACCATCGGATCACACCACATTGCACACTACCAAAACAGGAAGTGACGGGCCCCGCCACCAAAGGGATCAGTCTGCCACTCGCTGGGGCCCAACAGCTCCTGCTTGATAAAAGAAAGCAAATGTTAATAAAAATCAAGTCCTGGAAGGGGGGGGGGGGGGGGGGGGCACGGCACAACCAACCCACTGGCTTCAAAGAGCACTAACACACTAAAGTGGGGCCACGATGTCAACACTGGGTATACTGGCGCTTCGCACAGACACCAAGACCGCTAAGCAAAACAAATTAAACACTGGGCGTTACAACCAAAAATAATGAAAAATAAATCAACTAATGCTATACAAGTAACCCCATGGTCTTGTCATATATAATAAAAACTACTGAATGTGACTTTAATTTTGCTCTGCATAGAGCGAGCAGACAGCGCAAAACAAAGTAGCGTAGACAGCCAATGCCAGTAAAACCGCACAGACAGAACAGTGTAGACAATTCAGTGTAGACAGAACAGTGTAGTAGACAATTCTGTATAAACAGAACAGTGTAGACAATTCAGTGTAGACAGAACAGTGTAGTAGACAATTCTGTATAAACAGAACAGTGTAGACAATTCGGTATAGACAGGTTCCCGGCGAGCAGACGGCTTAGGGTTGGAGATAAACCACCTGCCGTGGTGTACAGCTTGGCCTACAAGTGTACAAACAACTGAATTATAACAGGAATTGCACTTGAAATCCTGGGAGGAGGGTAAATCCAAAACACCTACCGGAAGGTTTCCAATGCAGCGGCCCCATCACGGGGGTGAGAGACACAGAGGATGAAGCGCAGCAGCTGTCGCCGCAATCAGAGCCACCAACTTATTTAATTTGCAGATGACAGACAGCATACATACGGCAGACAGACAATGAGAAGGCCTACCTCAGCAAAGCAATGCCGAGCGCACACCACAGACCGTTACACACAGACCGTTCCTCACGGCCTCGGGGCCACATATTCCCGACACTCTCCAGCTTGCAGACGGGCCAGCTCCACTGCGAAGCAAGAAAACGCATGCCGATATAATGCCCACAGCACCGTAAATGTGTCGACGTAGCAAGACTAGCAGAGAGGTTTACCTTGTGGTTTCAATGAGGAAACACGATCCGACACACACCGCCGCCGAAACAACCACGCCACGCCAAACCACGCCAGACCACGGCACCAATGTGGAAATCAGGCTCCGTATGACAGGGCAGCACCGCCGCGCAATCAATTCGATGCGATAGAATTCCTGCCTGCAGCCCGATGGCATTTAACGCAGGAAGAAGAGGGGATGTATTCTGCAACACCAATAACCTTATGAGATGGCATTTGACAAAAGGGAGGAAAATGCCCATATTACCACACAGTAATGATCTTCATCACGCGAATCCAGCACAGTCCCGAGATAGTGCAGAGTATCCGAATAGATCTCAGCGAAATGTCCACACCGCAGACAAGTTGGCGCTTATCCAGACAAGCGTCATCACAACTTTCTGTTTCGGCCGTGTTGTTCGTTGATAAAAGTATTTCAGCCGAAAATTTTCGGTGGCCGAATATTCGGTGTATCCCTAGTTACAATCTCACCCTTTCTATCATGAACTTTAGGTATGAGGCGAGAGGAAGCAGCTGACAGTGGACTTCCTGTGCTAATAGCTTGCCAGCCTTGTCACCAGATTCATAAATATTGTAATGGGCCTTTGTGATGTGGCTTTGTTTGTAGTCAATGTATCATATTCTGTTTGCAGACATAAACTTTCTTTATAAAGGTCTTGAGAGGGAGATGAGAAATGTTGTTCGATATCAGCTATAGGGCTTGGGAGATGTTCTCAAGATGTCATTTTAACTGTCACTTAAAATGGGTTATGAAATCTAGTGAGAGCCTTATGAAACCACATTGATATGATGAGATGAGATGATGGCGAGGGGACAAGGGTGTGAAGTACATTGGGGGTGGGGAGAGAAAAAAAAACACGTAAAAAGGAACAAACATACAAGCAAACAAACAAAAAAAGGCTGGGCTGGCAAAATGGCATCAGCGGATATCATACTATACCACTCTCTCCACCATTTGAAGAACAGCTTCAGCAAAGGATATGGGCAGCATGTCAATTATAAGGTGCCATACGGTCTGTGATGTGAATGGGCTGTGGGACACTATCAGTGACATCATGAGCATTACTCACGTGGTGATGAGATTGAATGCAGGTGTGTGTGGGGGCGGGAGGAAGATTGCGAGGAGATAAAAGACTGGGCAGACGGGGCATTTGGGGGTGATCTTACTGCTGTGGCTCGGCACTCTTTTGGGAGGGAGGGTGTCGTTTGCAGCCACCTAGGACTGCCGGCAATGAAGACAGGTAGAGCAGGGGGTTAGTTGTACCTGTGTTAGGAGGAGAGGGTTGCTGCCTCCTGTAGAAAGTCAGGGCCGGGACCGTAGGAGAGTGCAGTAGCTGCCACTGCCCTCGTACGTTCTTCCTGCTGTCGTGCGTGACGCCGACCGTACTCTGCCATACCGTCCAGTGAAGTCGTTTCCCCGGGAAGTTGGACAGCATCTCAAGCCCAGCCCCCGGGGGAGGGTGTCGTCGAGCGGGCGAGTTACGTTTGATTTAAATATTGCTGTTACTTGTATTTATGTATGTATGTCTATATAGTAGGCCTATTGTATGTTCTACATAGTGCGGGGGGAGTAGGTTACAGGTGCAGGAGGGGTAACTCAGGCATGAGCGGGACTCTCTCATGGCTTCACTTTAATGGTGTTGTGAACTGCTTGATTTCTCAGGTTGCTGTGGTTGATCAGTGCCTCCTGCGTTGAGGGTGTTAGTGAGCCGTGGTTAGGACTGTGTGTCTTAAGCTAGAGTCTAGCCCTGTGTGTAGTGGTTCTTCACTTAAATTAAGCGTGTGTTGACTATCCTGTATGACTGGTAACCCTGGTTGGTTGTGGCCCTCCTCACCTCCATTAATTCGTTTTTATATACAACATGTGATGGTTTAATAAAGATTGCCCTTTTTCTATACCGTTGTGTGATTATTTAAAGGCTCTGACACTGGCAGTATTTTCCTGCTAAAGGACAAACCCACATTTAATACAGGTCTACACCGCATGGTCTAAACTATAGGCCTAATATAACATAAGAAAGGGAAAGCAAGAAAAAAAAAACATCAATAAGAAAAACAACACGAACTGACCGAAATGCGTCACATTGACCGGCAACTAAACTGATCACAACATAGCAGACCGCCCTGATCTTCCCCCCTTCATTTCAGTTCAATCCACCAGGGCTTATTATGTTACATCCCATTAGTAAACAAAAACAAAACCGAAGGTTAAGATCAGAGTTCACCTAACAGGGTCCATCCAGACACTACTCACCGGCGCAGTAGGGTTTTTAAAGGAGTCATCACCAGGAAATCGCAATTTCTCTTGTTAAAACATGCATATCTGTGTTTGACCTCAGTTGAAACTTGCCTGAAAGGCTGGAGTTTGAAAGTGGCGCCGTTTTTTCGCTTCTGCTCTTTTTCCGAACAGGAATAGCACACAAGGGTGTGCATTCCTAAAGCACGAGATTTTGATTCTGCGCCTACGGTGACGTCACCGTGGAGGCTACTTGCATAAGCCCACCCCTCTTTCACCACCCAACCCCCCCCCCCCCCCCCCCCCCCGTCCGCTACCTGACGTCCTGCTGTAAACGTGTCTCTTCAACCGTCTCTGGCTCTTCACTCTCCGGTTCGGGTTCCGACTCTGGTTCGTACATAAATGCCTGAATTCCGTAAGGTTCGTCATTTAGTGTGTGCGCCATGACAGGGGGCTGTTTATGTTTTGGAGTCTGCATGCAGGCAAGCCCCCCCGGCTCTGTCCTTCCTGCGGCGAATCAACGCGCGCCTCATTACATATTATACAATGCACATCCGGACCAGTCAAAACCTCGCGCGTAATCTTGCGTGATAAAATCGCGGTACGAAAAAGGGTCAGAACAAGCTCAATGTTTGATTAAAATTTTTTTTTTTTTTTCTAATAAGTTTTACGAATTGATCCAAAGCGATCCAAGGGGGGCTGGATACGTATAAAACCAGGTTATGACTCCTTTAAGGTTTTCCCTGTGTGCTGGAGTCAACAAGACCCCGTTCGCCTGTGCACCCACCTTTTCACAAACCGGGTCGTCTCCTCGGGGGAGAGAAAAGTGTGTCTCTGCCCGTCTTTGCTATGGCTTTGCTATGGCTATCCAATGAGCTCTGTCAGCGACAGCTGAGGTTGGCCCTCTGTGTTTTCAGGGAGTCCTATGATACACATATTGTTTCGTCAGGAACGGTTTTCTAAGTCGTCCAGTTTCCCTTTCAGGTCTTTTTTGCTCTGAAATAGTGAAGCACATGTGGATTCAATCTTTTCTATTCTTGTCTGAGTATCATTAGCCGAGGTTTCCAGTGGTGTTAGTTGAGAATGGTTCTGTCAGCCGAGAGTTGGGCAGAAAGTTTGGCTATAATGCGTTCCTCCATGGAAGTTAGCAATCTCTCCATATCCAGCAGGGTTAGCAGAGTGTTGTCTTCAGGGTCCACATGCATTAGCTTAGCAGCGTTGGCATGTTTTGTGTCCTTAACTCGTACTTGGTTTGCCGTTTGGCACGGTTTCTTGCTCTCTTTTGCCTTTTTCATGTTGTCGACAAAATTCAGCGTTTGCACCGAAAGATGAGTGATATTAAACTGATTTTAAAAGGAGTTTGATAGAATGTTAACAGAGTAATTCGTTTTGCGACCTACTCTGCAATCCCTTATATCTTAAGTACTTTTGTAGAGTTTGGCTCCTTATTGGGTTATAAAATAACCTGGTCAAAATCATCTCTCTTACCATTGAATTAGTATTTGACACCGAGTTCCCTTCTATCCTGTATCCCTATCGTTAAACACTTTGAATACCTTGGTATTGAAATATACTCCTCCCTAAATACAATTATATCGAAGAACTTTTTAGTCATTTATAAAGCTATTGAATCAGATCTCAACAGATGGATCCATCTGCCCAAGTCCTTAGCAAATGTGAAGATGGATATCCTACCAAGAGTACATGTTTTCTCTATGTAAAAGACTGGTAAAAGTAGAAGTACTGATTAAACTGGTGAAAAAGTACTCTTAAATGTACTTAAAGTATGAATTAAAAAGTATTGTTATGAAAGACATTACTGGCTAACTAAATCTCACATCATATAAATAAGAAAACAAATTGATTATTCCCCTGAAATGCATTAAAACTAAAACAACAAGCCTGTTTTGTAAGGAGTAGAAAGTACAGATGAAAATATAGGGAGTAAAAGTAAAAAGTGTTCTCACGTAAAGTACAGATACCTGAAAACTCTACTAAAGTACAGTTAAAAAAAAAAAAAAAAGCTCCCCAAAAGCTTCTGAGAAGGTTTTTTTTTTCAGTAAGTTTTCTCCAGTGAAAGTTGTCTGTATATCAATGAGTGCAATGCAATTAGGAACTTTGAGTTGTGTCAACCAGATGAGTTTGTGACTGGTGGAATATTCAGAGAGACTCTGAGTTTCTGATGATGGCGTCATACACAGAGTGGGGGTTCTAGTCACATGCTCATTAATACCAGTCACCAGACCTTCACACACAGACGAACACACACCTGCATCTGCCACACCACAATCAGCATGGGCTGAGGCTGGTGCACATTCCCCTCCTGCTGTTAGAGAAATGCCAGCCTTACCGGAAGAAAAGAAAGAAGAGACGGGTAGGAGGTGGGAGTAAAGGGGAGAGGAGGTGAAGGTGCATTGTGGGAGACATGGAAAAAAAACTCAAATGAAAGACAACGCCATATGAGTGGGGAGGAAAGAGACGGATATGGACAAGAACAAAGGGAAGAGGAGAGCATTGTAGACAGAGGGTGGCAGATGAGAGTTGGACATAGTAAGAGAGAGGAAGAGTAACAGCTCATTCGAGTCTGATAAGTCTCTTTGTGGATATGTTTTGGTAAATATATCTCAATGAAGGATGAACTCACATTCTCTGAAAAGTAATATGCTTGACCGTGTACTGTTCTCCCTATGCATGTCTCTCCCTCTCCCTATGCATGTCTCTCCCTCTCCCCTGCCATGACATGACAGTTTATATTCCAAGGCAGACTGGAGCTGTGTGCAAAGTCTGCCACCTAGTGTTCATTGTTTGTATAGCAGGGTACCTTTTATTATGCATGACTACTCTACATTCCTGTCGCCCAGTACAAACTGACACATGACCTGATGCAACTGTCCTTACTGTTGTGACAGTAAATGCAGTGAATGGAGGCGTCATGAACACACTTCAACCAATGTTCTAATGTGGAACATGATGGTCGCTTCCTGAAGATGTCTTTTTAATGTGAGACGATGATGATGACGATGGCGAAGATGATGGTGATGATGATGATAATGATGATGATGGTGCTGGATTAAAGGGGTGTTTGTGCTGTTGTATGTGTTGTGTATTGCATTTATAAAGTTGTACAATGATTTGTTTAATTATCAAGTTATTGCATGTGGATGAATAAATGCCTTCCAGTATTCAAGTGATTTTTGCCATTGCAACTTGATTGTCAAAAAAGGAGAGAAATTTAGCTCCAAGTTATTTACATTATTGTTGTGTCACTTTCCATTTTTGTTTGTAGATTTCAAAACAACCCAGTCACCGGGCTGACTATCATGCTGAGTGCAGTGTCTTGCAGAAACCTGGTATCTGGAATTAGCAGAATTTCTCCATCCAGAGACAGGTATTTTTGATATTGTGTATTGATATGGAATGTTCCCAGGGTCATAAGGAAATAGACAGGTAAAGTCTGCAGTATTCTGGCACTTCCTCTTTGTAAAACCAGATCATAATTATCTCTCTGTCTTAATATGTGTTTATTCAGCCCACTGATCATAGTTTAAGATTTTCATAGGACATCATAAAAGACGTTTTCCACTCCTTTGCCTGCAGTAGAGCTGCAACAACCTTTTACATTTGTGTCTCTGATAATACATCTATATTGTATGTTGGCGTTTTTATAAGAAGAATGTAGAAGCTGCTCACTCACTCACTTCAGTCTGGAGTTGATGAACAGCATTACAGTAATACTAAACATAACACCATCTATAACACTATACAAAAATACACAGCCTCCTCCCATGGAAATGAGTTTAAGTGGTTGATTCAGTAATCAGATTACACTTAATGAGTGCCTCTTAAATATTTTACAGAACTGATTCATCACAATCTCTTCTATCTGTTTCCATCGCAGGTTGAACATAAATACTGTAAAAGAAAATGATGTATTGGGCCCAGTTTTCTTATGCAACACCCTTGGGAAGGGTTAGGGATGTGACAAAAAAGATACACGAGATGTGTATAAGTATGTCTGGACAGGTCAACCATCTAAAGCGATTGTAAAATTGTGTTTAAAATGTAATGCAGTGTATTTATGTGTGACAGGATGTTTATTATTATTATTTAAGCATGTGCATCATGCACAGTGGAACATTCGGTGTCGGCTCCGCTCTGACTAACTATTAAACGTTATGACTTAAAGATACAGAGGAGTTGCTCAGCCTGGATGTAAACATGCTGATATAGAAGGTGTTTTGAAGCAGGCAGGACTCAAGAAGAGACAGTAGTGGCCTTTATTCAGAGGGACACAGTGCAGATATTTTACACATGGTGGAAAGAGACGGCAGAAAGACTGATCAGCCTTTTCTGTTGCTGAGCTCAGCAAATATGACTTAATTTCCATATAGCCTCTAGCACATCACTCTCCTACAGCTCTGAACAACAAGCATATTCTGATGTCATTACAACCTCTTTTTTTTCGAAACACAATTTTTTATGAGTATGTGGAAAGAAGCAAGGAACAACATCTGGCAAAAATGTGTGTTTTTTAGGGTCTTGAACAAACCCTGTTTTGTGGGACTTTGGGTAATAGGTCAGAGAGGCTTAGCTCAGGGAAACTTTGGGCAAACAGAAATGAACACACAAAAAAGAGGAAGAAAACAAGCTACTCTGGAAGTTTGCAGTGAGTTGCTTGAGTGCTTTGGACAGGTTACAGTAGGATTCTGAGGAACTTTGCAAGAAAATATCTTTAACTCGTGGTGTTTTGTGCATGTTCCAAAGTTGTTTCCTCAAATATGAACTGGAACCACATTGAAAAGTAGCTCAGGAGAGTAATATGATCAGTTACTAGAGTAGAGTATAGAATTACTGTGCTTGATTCAAAGAGACAGATTCCACTGTACTCGCTGCAAGTTAATGCTGAGTAAACAATCAAGTAGACGTAACTGTGTTGAATTTTAAAAGACCCTATAAAAGTACCAGTAGTTTTAGCAAAAACAATAATGTAGGCTTTCTATTTTACACTTACCTCACCGCTGAGCTGCTTTATAAAACAGCTTTTTGTTGTTGTGCCGTCACGACTAAGAGGTGCTGTGGACAATGTTATGAATAAAAGAGAAACATGGCCAAAGTCGGCACAATCATACTTTGTGGAAATCCTTGTAATGTGTCTCTTGAGGGGCTGAGTTTTAAAGGAAAAGTCTACATTTTTATGAAATACACAAAGGCGTGGTTTGTAAATTGCTTCAAAACTAATTGGTTGTGTTTAGGTGACAAAACTACTTGGTTTGGTAAAGGATTGTGGTTCTGTCATGATATTGTTTTTGTTAGGTTGCTTCCCCCTCTTATTTTGTCATTTTTGTTTCTAGTGTTGATTTCCTGTTTTGCACTTCCTGGTCCTTGTTCTAACCTCTCGTTTCTGGCGTTTTGACTCTGTTAAAATAAACCTTTTTCCTTTTTTTCATTAACCTTTTGCCTTTGACTGCATTTTTTCACTCCGCACAAAACCATGACAGGTTCAGCCTAAAAAAAATATCTGTTATTATTGTTTGTTACATTATTTAAACTATGGGTGTCGATTCATCACAGAGTATTAGGGCCAGGTATAAAAAAAAAGTTTTCATTTTGATGTTGAAATACAGTTTTGAAAATAAAGTCAAAAATACAATGTCCATCATCTTGGAGGGTTTGGAAAAGATGGATCCATAATTGTGTTCTTGGTTTTCTCAAGATTCCCCAGCATGATGCAATCCGTTGGTTTGTGGTGCTGCAACCATAGATGAAACTTCTGTCTCTTGCAAAGTAATCTGTGTGATTCATCTACACCAGGCATTTTGTTGAGGCAGCTTTGCGCTAATGATAGTATTTTGATTTACTCTCAAACGCTCTTGAAATGTCGACTTTATTCTCGATATTTTTACTTCATTCTGGGAATGCTAAATAATAAAAAAAATTCAGTCACTGCTGACTTTTTTTTTTTAACAGCTGCCTCCTGGGTAAACATTCCCATGATTGGGAGTATACTGATGCTTTGTCACAGCCCCCGGTGTCTGATAACAACATTGAATTCTTCACACATGGTGTAGTCAGGCTTGGGGAGTAACGGAATGGAACGGAGTTGTGTAAAACAGGTAACTGTATTCCCCTAGATTTACAAAAAATAACATCAGATTACAGTTACATATTGAAAAAATGGGGAAATTAAGCAGGATTACAATTTTTAAATGTCAATTTAGATTTTTGTGTAAACATATTTTATAAGTCAGTGTTTTTATTGCACACCATATGACATGATTCAAAATAAAGAACGCTATACATCACACATGCGCTTACAAGACTTCAAGAGAACACTGGTCTGGAGTGAAATGTTTTATCATGGCCTCAAGATCAAAGGATGCTTTCTTTGCTTGGAAATATAGACAATATTTTGTCAAAGATGAAAAAAGATATTACCTCACCGTGCAGTGTATTATGCCTTCCCGCACTGAAAATACAGTCACTATCCAAAGACTAATTTGAAGGAAACATTTAAATGTAAGACCCAGACCGGAATAAGTTTATGGCAGGTGAAGTTTAAATAGTATGTAGTACATTTGAGTTAAATTGCATAATTACTATTACCGCTATTATCGCGCACAAAAAAAAGGAAGACATAGCTGGGGAAACAATAAACTTAAACTCTTTGTATGCATATTTGGTATTGAAATAATCAAAAAGTAATGGAAAGTTACATTACTTTAATATTATGACACTTGGATTAGGTTACTGAATACATTTTAAAACATGTCATCAGTAATTGTGTCTGAATACATTTTTAAAGTTAACCTCGCAACCCTGCTGGCTACACTTTAACACAAGATAGCAAGTCAAGGAGTTTGTTGCCCTAAGTCTAACGACCGCAGTGGAGCGTCATCGTTTAACGTGAAGGGCTTGCCATTGTGTTAATAAGTTACAAGAAGGTGTCTTGAGCCATGTACTTAATAAATAATTAGAAATACTAAAAAGTGGATTTTTTTTTTGAAAGATTATCAGTTCACCCTCTTCAAACAGACGCATTTATGCATTTATATGGATTTGCATGCAGCATCTGTGACAATCTGACAAGATTCTTCACCGGAACCCCAGAAATATAGACCTATGCTCCCAGAGGTAGGGGTGGGCAATACTGCAAAAAGTTTTGATACAATACCAAGAATTACTAGGCCAGAATTGCTATATCTATATCAAAAGTCTTCATTATAAAAAGCGGTTTATGTCCACAATGCACTTATTCTTCATCAGATAATCTCTCTGTCTCTTCCCATCACTGGGATCTTTGAATAGGCAGACATAACTTAAAGCCATTAAATCACAAGCTGGCCACCATCATGTACTGGAGCAAACTATTTGGTGCATCGATGAGACAGAGGAGACGGGGGATATATAATGCCCTGTTTGAATGAAGGCAAATCTTTGTCCTCTGTGTCTGTAAATGGTTTTGATTAGAACACATCCAGGACTTGGAGACATAATATTCTCTGAGGAGCATGGCAGTAGCCATGACAGCACTGGTAAACACTGCAGCCTCTGTTCTGGAAAAACAGCAGTATCTGGGACCTTGGTAGTTTTAAAAACAATGATGGCAATGACTGAATGTATTATTACTTTTAACAGCATAGAAGGCCCAGCAGCAAAAGGTTGTGCCTTTTAAAAGGTACAAACCTTCAAATTTAAGAGACAATGAATACTCTCAGCTTATGGCCTCCAAGGTGCTGATTTTAATGCATCCTAGCAAAGATAGACTGGTGGGGTAGAGAGTAGGGAGCATTGCCTTGTATGTACTTTTATATTAAGGAACATAGAAGTCAACCACATGTCCAGACAGTTTCACATTTTAAATATCTGGGAATTCTTATTGACTTACAGCTGTCCTTGAAGAAACACATAAAGCAGGTGTATAACACTGTTAAAATTAACTTTAGGTTATAACCAGCTAACCTTACATGGAGCAAATCTGTATATGTACTTCATGATTTTTTTCACACATCTCTTAATGTATCACAAGCTGGTAACACAACCCTTGCTATCAGAGCCGCCGAGGCATAAGCAAACTACGCAGCTGCTTGGGGCCACTGAGGCCACTAGAAGACTCCCAAGAACACGCAATATTCTCAATTGTATTGCTAATCATAGAACATTGAATGTGCTATTATACATCTGACCATAATGAATTCCTACTGCTGCTTTTGGAGCTGACGTCACATTCATCATGCTCATCCCACATGTCATACGCATGTCAATGGATGTTTTCTGCAACAAAAGTCATGGACTGAACTGCAGAAATCACTGTCCCAACAAAGGACATCCATCTGGGGCAGTGAAGAGGAAGAAGAAAAAAACCCGAAGCTGAAAAAAAAACAGTAATACAAAGGTATCATTTACGTCTGCATGACTACAGTATCAGAATTACCATTCGTATTTGTATCAAGAACTAAATTGGCCTTCAGATATCTTACAGTGGTGTCATTAAGAAATCTGTCTCCAGAAAAAAAAAAAACAGGAAACACTGATTCTGAGGATAAAGTGTAAAAGTGAGGAGAAAAAGAAATAAGAAGAGCAGGCCCAAGTGTCTGAATTAAAGGCTAGACTAGTAGGCTATTTTATTTTGAATTTCTTCTATTTATTCCATCACTACTTCTGTCACTAGGCCTGTTTTATGTGAAGATGGCTACATTGGACTGTACCACTCCTGAAATTTCATGGGGGAGTTTCATTATTGTTTTTTTTTGTTGTTACAGGTATTTTGTTTTGGAGTAAAGAGTTTTTTAAGTTTCCCCCTAAGTGTTAAATCTGGTTTGATCAGCCAGTATATATGTCCCCTGTGTTTCGTCTTTGTTAGGTCAGTGTATGTTATGTTCATCAACCTCAGTTAAGTTCTGTTTAGTTGACCTCTTTTGATGGGCCCAGAATTTTATGTTTAATTTTGCATCTTTTGGGTAAATAAAACCCTTCTTTTTTTTAAAATATACCTGTGACTCCTCGTACCTCACTGCTTGGTCCCTCACAAAGAGTCAACAGACTACTGCATTCTTTAAAAAATACTAGGTTAACGAGAGTTACAGGATATAGCAGCCTATCTGAAATGAGTTTGCAAAACTTTAGCAAAAATGTTAATTTCTCAAGGCTTCATGTGCACTCAAAGCCCCCTACTGGTCAAAGAGTGCTACATGAGTATGTAATGCTTTGAATGACAATTACATTCATCTTCATTATGTATTGCATTTATGGTTCATGTATTGATCCATCCATCCATCCATCCATTTTCTACCGCTTATCCTGTATTTTAGGGTCACGGGGGGGCTGGAGCCAATCCCAGCTGTCATTGGGCGAAGGCAGGGTACACTCTGGACAGGACGCCAGTCTATCGCAGGGCTGACATGTAGAGACAAACAACCATTCACACTCACATTCACACCTACGGGCAATTTAGAGTCACCAATCAACCTATCCCCATCCTGCATGTCTTTGGACTGTGGGAGGAAGCCGGAGAACCCGGAGAGAACCCACGCTTACACGGGGAGAACATGCAAACTCCACACAGAAGGAACCCGGGCCGACCCGGGAATCGAACCCAGGACCCTATTGCTGTGAGGCGAGAGTGCTACCCACTACACCACCGTGCAGCCTGTATTGATCCAAATAAATACAATTTCTATTTGCATGTGTATTTGTATGTTGGCAATTACTGTAATACATTTTTCAATGTGAAAATGTCGTCAATGTCCGATAAGATATCAGGACTGCTGTGGAACTGCGATCTCCTGTCCTTCCAGTCACTGGTCTCTCCACCTCTGCTCCTACCAACACAGCTGCTGTGTCTGAATTGGCTAACCTAAGATGAGGAACACCACCTGCTCTCTTGACCATCTCCAAACTAGGGTTGCAAAGGGGCGGAAAATTCCGGTAAATTTCCGAAAACTTTCCGGTAAATTTCCACGGGAACTTAAGCTTGGGAATTTTTGAAATATTCCATATTTGGAAACTCTCCATGGGAATAATGGGAATTAATGGGAATTTAGGGGAACTAACTGGGAATGTAATATATCCAAGCATAAATATGAACAGAAGTCATAAGAAAACATCCATACAAAATGTTTTCAACAGATATTTCAACAGATTTATTTGAAAGTAGAAGTCAAAAACAGGAATGTTAGGTTCAATACTCCCAACCCCACTCATTCAAAAAGGGAATAAAATGTTCCCATTCATTGTCTATGTAAGAAGCCGTGCAATGCCGTCGCGGAACGGCGAATTTCGAGAGACGGCGCCGCCGTACGCAAGCTCTCGAAAATCTTTTAAACTGACCGTTGTCGATCTAAATTAAAGACAGATTCAGCAACTGCATAACTTATTTCTCGCCTAAAATGTTTTCAGAAACACATTTCAGTGAACTATTTTCGTAAAATAAGAGGGAGGTGGGAGGCTTGTAAAATAAGAGGGAGGGGAGAACGATACGAGCTCAGAGGAGCACAGAGGGGAGGGTTGTGTGTGGTGTGTGTGTGGGGGGGGGGGGGATGCTTTTTTCAAACCTTTCAAATCGTAGACTAGAGCTTTAATAAATATATTTCCCCATAATAGCATCAAAACTTACTTCACTTTGTTTAGTCCAGAAGCTCAAATGTGTGCCTTCAATAGTCTTTGTGCTTCAGGCTCAAAAGGGTGGTCCAGTCTTCTAGTGATCTTCTGTACATGTGATGGAGGCATGCACAGTGCCAGTAGGGGGTGTGGTCTCAATAGCCATTCACTAAGCAGTGTGCTCTGTGCATGTGGTTGAGGAATGGCATGGATATTAAAGTGTATGGCATCTGTTTGTTTCAGTCAAGATTATGCTACAAAATAACTTTCCTCAGCTATATTTAAGTTCCCTTTGAAGAGCCAACCATCAATTTTAAAAATGCCCAGTTTATTCCCGTTTATTCCTGTTTATTCCCATAAATTCCCATAAATTCCCATGGAAAGTTTCCACTTTTGAAAATTCCCGGAATTTTGCAACCCTACTCCCACCTCTGGTCAAGATCTTGACCATCTCCCAACACCTCTGGTCAAGATCTGCCTACCTCCTCTGGTGCCTTCCATCACAGCCATCATCAATATATCCCTCAGCACCGGGATCGTTCCAGAAAGTAGGTGCCAACCTGTCTGACCTGTCTAACTTTCGGCACGTTTCCAACCTCCCCTTCCTGGCCAAAGTGCTAGAACGTGTTGTCTCCAGCCAACTACAACAGCACCTGATCAAGACCTTCAAGAATCCTTCCAGTCTGGCTTCAGAGCAAGACACCAGTGACCTGCTGCTGTCTGCTGACTCTGGTGCTAACTCCATCTTGATTCTCCTGGACCTGAGTCCAGTATTTGATACGGTCAACCACAACATCCTCCTGGACCATATGAAGAACCTCCTCTACTGGATCAGTTCATGAATGGTTTCGCTCCTACCTCTCTGGCCGCTCCCATCATGTCACCATTGGGTCCAGCATCTCAGGAAGCATGGAGATTCGTCAAGGTGTTCCACAAGGCTCAGTCCTTGGGCCAGTGCTCTTCTGCATTTACATGCTTCCACTGGGCAGCATCATCCGCAAATACGGCCTCGGTTACTATTGTTATGCTGACAACACGAAGCGACAATAAACGTGCAAAATTACATGCAATGACTTGCTGCCACTGCAAGTCAGATGTGGATAAGATGGATTTCATCTTTATTTTCTGCCCTACAATTGCATAAAATAACGTGTAATTTTCTGACTTATTGGCCAACATAAACTGTGTGCTGATAATGATATACGTTTAATTTCAAGTGAAGAGTGTTATGCTTTGCAATGTTTAAACACACACAAACATCAAAATGTAAATCCACAGTTAAGAGATAACAAGTCTACAAAGGTTGCAGGAGTATGCAGGCAAAAGGCAAGGACACATAGTCAGTCAAATAAGATGAGACTTGCCAGTGTAACTTAAAGCCAACTAAACTGTCTAAGAAGCACTTTAGACACCACAGGGTTGTTTGTGTTGGTGGCAGTGGTGGTGGTAGAGGCTGGTTGGCGGTGGAAGGGTTGAAGTTTTCTGAAGCTTTATTAAAAACTCATTGCTTTATTCTCTGGGGAATCTTTGTTCCCCAATATTGCGCTAAACTGTTACTGTGAGTCTGAAAACTAATATAGGTGAAGGGTGGAGTGTCCTGTAATAAATGTAATCTCACACAAGAATACTTTTCTTGGAAATTTATTTTTAACATCTCAGGGGATGAACAAAACCTAATGGGTCACAGTTAGATTGACTTTTTCTCTACTGTTGTGGCACACATTTGATCATCTTACAGCAGTCAACACATGAAAATCCCCTGAATAACAATTTTATAGTGTCAGGTGAAGGGGGGAATAATCGGCTCTGACACTGTGTAAATTCAGCCACAGACCTGCTCCGATCACCAGTGAACTGCTGCGGCTTGCTGTTTACATGGCAGGGTTTAAAGGTGTGCAAAAGCTGGTTACAGTTTAGAAGGGGTGAACAAAAATGTGTGTAATCTAAAATCTCCACACAGGGATAAACAAAGACAATTCACAATTATATTTACACTACTCACAAAAATAAGTTAAAATGCACTATAAGCTTTACAGGTGAACTTAATTTGACCTTCTCTAAACTTTTGAATGCACATGTCCAACTGTTCAATATTTCAGTACTTTTTGTACAAGTTGCTGTTCTCTAACACGGAGCTGAACAGTAAAATTCACAACAGCTGTTTGATCCATGAATTGACCAATCAATGTCCTGCTTCAATTAGAATTGGTATTTAAACATCGCCTTCATCATACTTGTTCACATGTTGACATCATGAGATCAAGACGACACCTAACAAGTGACAACAGCATCTCGCCTTGCAAGGCTTCAAACAGGATGTTGTCAGAGGGAAGTGGCCACTGAGCTTAGAGAGTCACAGAGTGTCATCAGCAGGTTGCTACGGAGACACAGAGAGACTGGAAGAGTCCTAGAAAGCAGAGACGTGGACGTCCTTTGGTCACATGACAAGTTATTGAGACAGTGACATGTTTTGTTGTGGTATATCCACCACTGCTGCTGGCTTTTGTTTCAATAAATAGTTTGAGATGAGGAAATCACCATCGCATGCTTCTACTTAAATGCCCTACTTTAATGATATAATATCACTGTAGCCTGAACTCTTTCCATTTTCCATAAATTTCACCCAAAAGCCAAATATCCCTAACGTTTTGTGAGTAATGTATTTGTAATGTTTGTTTTGGAGGGGTATTCCAGCTAACTTTATTTCCCTGTGTAACCCGGTTCAACTACACTTTGTTGTAGCTGGCTGGATCAAACCCTCGACTCTGCGTTGTATTTAATGATGGCCAGGAGGCTTGCGTTGCAGTTCATGACACCATTTAATCTGGACAAACTGGACAGGAACAGAATATGTACTGGTCACATACAGGCTCGACAGGCAGCTCGCGTACAGCACACTCGATCGCACCTCTCATTAACTGGCTCGATAACTTAATACAATATAATACACAAATACAGAATGTGGATAATCTACCTGGAGAGGAACAGAATATGTACTGGTCACATACAGGCTCGACAGGCAGCTTGCGTGCAGCACACTACAACGGAACCGCAAGTTAATGTTAGCTCCGAGGCTAAGAAGCTAACTGAAAAATTGTGTTTACGCCATTAAATGAACATTCCAGCACCTACTAGTGCCGTGACTCAATCATAGCTTGCACATTAACATCTTCAATAACCACAGTACGTATATTCATACAAGAGAGAATATTGACATAAATATACGATAATTGTATACAGTGCTGCACTTTGCAACTCACCTCGATTGCACCTCTCATCTCTAAAGATGGGGTATGTAATCCTGTTCAGAAGCAGTTTTTGTTATACTGGGTGAAATGGCCCGTCTAATTTCAGAGGGATCAGTACATTATGTGATCAGGAAAAGGAACGGAATTAAACAGAGCTCTGTGGCCGCCTGGGACTGAGAAAACAAACAACCAATCTGCGCCCCTCACACCGATTGGTCGGAGTGAAAAACCAATCAGATGCCTTCATGTCTAGTTCTGCACCCGCCCTCCCCGCCTAGGCACGAGTCAGCTTGGACGGACTCACTGACGGGGGGGGGGGGGGGGGGGACTTAGAGGAGGCAGGAGGAGGTGCTATTTTCAAATCTTGCTAGCTCTCTTGCTAGCTTTCCAACATTACATACCCCAGCTTTAACTGGCAGCGTTTCTAACGTGCACTTGGCATTCATAAACTGCCACTGAAAGAGGGTGCTGTGGAGCCACTAAACTCCCAAAAATACATTTCCAATACAATACAAGTGGAATCCCATACTGTGTTACACCTGCACAATCAGTTATTTGATATTGCCTCAGAGTGCATGTACCATTTACCAAGATTGCTGGGTGGGGAATGTATGGATTCCTAGTTTTTTTTAAATAATTTCTTTAACACACATTATTAATTATTATTTTATGCTTGGTTGCTTGCACATGTATAGTTATTGTGTTGCTCTGTGATGGATTGGACATATGAAGCAGGAAATACTTCTATTATTTTGCATTTGTTTTGTTTTCTTAATTATATTATTACATGCATCCTTTACATTAGTCTGAAGTGAGAAGGAGGATGCTACCCCTGTCATGTGTTGTACCACCAAAAATAGCTTTGGTGATTTTATGGTGTGTACGAGACTCCATATTTTGAATTCCATTTTGGGTTCCATGTTCTTAATAATCAACTTGTCCAAAACTGAGGCTGTGTTTTTTCCTTAGAAAGGTTCCTTGCTGAGTGCAATGACCAAGAACTACTTGAGTTGCAGCCATGATAAGAGCTGGCCAAATTCTCTAAATGTTACGAAAAGGTGCTTCAGTCCTTCCTTTCTCATCTCCTTTAGCATAGGTAACACTGGACCATACTTCATGTAAGGAAAATACATAGTACCACAGTTCCTTAAGCAAAGCACTATTTGGCTCTCAATAACATCTGCTGTTGCTATGTGTTTCACTGTACTCACTTTCTCAATAAAGTTGCTTTAAAATTGCCTTGAGTTCCCCTACAACTCTTTCCTTGAGCTTATCATGTTTCGCATCATCATCAAGGAAAAGTAATTAGGAAAATATATAGGACTGTTAGCCTTATAGTCCCTTTCACCGCGAGTGTGTCCTGCCATCCTTCCATCCATGTCACACTATGTTAGAACATTAACCACCAAAGATCTTGAGTGCAACCTAAAAACAGACGTTTTACATCTGTGTGTTATAAAGGAGTGAGTAGGATACATTAGCATGTGGCCCAATATTTAGTGGCCACATATTTGTATTTGGTGGAGAAACTTAGCGTGTAACGTTACACCAGTGAGGCATACACCATGGCATAAACTCAGAGCTTTGACTTTATTGACTTTTAAAATGGCCGCTACAAACACAATAGCCAACACATGTAATAGCTTGCAGGCACAGATGCCACAGGTGTTTGGGTTTAATACATTAAGTTAACTGGTGACTCTCACCAGAATGCATCATGGCTGCTTGTTGCGATGGCAGCTGTTGAAAACACCAGTGAGTATCCTCGTGAAAGCCCTCGATCAATACGTGCGCATCGTTTATTATCCACGCCAACCATTTACTGAAATTACTACGAGCTGAAAGTCACAGTTAACACGGTCACTGGTTAAACTCAAAACACCTGTTGTTCCTAAATGGTTGTGATCCAGTCCAAATTCTGCAGACCTTGATTCTGTTGGAATATTAAGTTTTACAACCAAACATGTAACAGTTTTATTTCAACATTTAAAGCTAGTGAATCATGATAGTGCTAGCTTTGTTTGTCATAGATACAACCCCAAAAAATGTACACAACAAGCAAACATTTACCCCAAGTTTTTGGCCCATTGCAAGCATTGCCAGGTGAAATAAATTAATTTGACTCATTAAGTCCATCTGTGGCTTTCATAATATAAATGTAGTGTAGGAGTGTACGTGTCCGTGTGTTTGAAGGGAACAGCCAAAACCAATTAGCTAGTGGGGTAGAGAAAAGAAGCTCTGTGGACTTCATTACTCTGATGGTGAGTAATCACCATGAGTCCTGCATTTCCTCAAATATAACTTCAAATTAGACCTGAAATATATGCAGTATCTTGGGACCTAAGATTGGTCACAGAGATAACTCCTGTTTAACAAGCTGACTATTGATATGAGCAAAGATGTAATCTGTGTGGGAAAACACAGAAGTCTTGACTCGATGGAAGCAGTGAACAGCAGCCGCCCTGCTTCTCTTTAAGCACTTTGTAACCGGACAGGATTGGTCTGATTCCCAGGTCAGAATCCTCTGAAAGAGACTTTGGGAAATGAGCCGTGGTCCATTTAATCAGAATCAGAATCAGAAAGGAGTTTATTGCCAAGTACGTTTTCACATACAAGGAATTTGCCTTAGTGTTCAGTCAAAGCCCAGCTGTGTGAGAACTATGAAGTGTAAATGTTGTAAAGTGAAAACAAAGCAGAAACTAACAAAACAGAAAGAATGTGCTGCCGCTGTTGGCGGGGATGCATCCGAATGCGAGAGAGAGACGACCCCCGTCACAGTTCAGTGCGCACAATAATTACAAAGAATAAAACAATAAAGCAAAGTACTGCAGTCAAGAACATAAATAAACTAAAAAAGAATTACATGAAAAAATATATTACATGTGCAAATGATTGTGTGTGGGGTGGGTAGTGGTGGGGGACTGAGGTAAGAGTATATGTCCCGGGCTGTTGTTGATGAAGCCAGTTGCGTTCCTTCGTGGAGGGGAGGGATGAAGTATTAAGATAGGAAACATTTCAACTCAAAATGTCACCACAGATATAATCACATTTAGTATTTACTGTATGTGTGAGGGTTCCCCATTGCTCTCCTGATCTTACACATACACTTACCTACATATCTGAAGTTGTTCTTCTTCATGTGGTAAATGCTACGGCCCAGTCCTCTAGTTCAGTCTTACCTCTTACCTTTACCTGCCTACCTACTAGGGTTGCACATCTCTCTGTGATAAACGATTCGATATGCATCTAGATACACAGGTTACGATTTGATTCAGAAACGATATCCTTTAATTACAGACCGATTCGAATCGATTCCATACAGTGTAAGATTTTACGGTTAATATTTGTTGTAGATATTTTATAAAATAAAGAAGCCGATTCTATGAAAGTGACAGTACAATAGTTTATTTTCAAATATGTACAATACCACATATCCCCAAGCATTGTGGCTGTATGGCACTGGCAAAAAAAAAAACAGAACAACAAAATCACATGTCAATGTATTTATTTTTAGACATGGACCAAAAAAAGTCTGGCTGAATCGTTGGATGGCGGTCACAGGACAGTGTCGCAGCCGCCTACCTGTGCTGCGCCCGCCTCTCCTCCTCCATGTTCTGTGTTGTCCCTTGTTTATCACTCCTACCATACCAGCTAGGCAGCTACAGCATTTCGCGGGCAGCTTCAGTTCTCTCGTTGTTTAAGAGACGCTGGTGTAATGCCGCCAACCGCTTCAAAGTTTTGCGATACCCGATCCATGACTCTATAACCGATTCATCTAGGAATTCATAATAATAATAATTTGTAACGATTGAGGAGGCTGCTACCGATGCAGTCGTATCTCTGACGTTCACAACCCTACTACCTACCTACATACCTACTCCGGCACCTACCATGGCTCCTCTTCTCCCTATCTCTCTGGACCTCCTGACCCCTCCTCCCCATTGCCAGTGTAACCGTGTAACCCTCTCCTGGTTAGCACACTGATAATCTAGTTCCGTGAGGAGCGGAGGGAAAGGACTGCTGAAACCATACAAGAAAGTACACACAACAAGGTAGGTTGCAAACTGTATGTTTTAGTAAAATGAACTTGCAGGTAATAATTCACAACAATGAATTACCATGAAATAAAAATGGGCCCTTTAAAATAATAAATCTGGTCAGTTCAAAAAGTAAATCTGTCAAGTCTGTACTGTGATCTCTGTCACAATAAAGTTGTGGTGTAGGTGAGTAGAAAAGAGGAGCCAGACGTACAGTTCAGTCAGGACCACTTTGTCAAAAATAATCTTTATTTCTTGCACAGTTTTATTTGGCGGTATGGTACTGTTCTGGGACTCCCTGCTCTTCCACGCGCTTGCGTGGAAAGCCTGAGGCAGGAAGAGCACCTTCCTGCCCTTCATGAGCCATCATGAACGGCATAAGCAGGGAGCGCAGCAGCAAAGAAAACCCAGAGCAGAGCAGCCAACATGAATACAATGACAGGAGGAGCTGGGGTGGAGGTGGGTTGCGAAGTGCTATCAGAGGAAGCAGGACGGAGGGTCGGGCAGGAGCAGTTTAAATACCCCGCCCTGAATGCAATTTACCAATAGGGAGCGGACACGCAGAGTCAGCTGAGCCATCAGCTGATCTGTACTGACGGCTAAGCTGTTAGAGCTTGACGTCGTGGCCTGCCGGAACTAACGCTACGCTTGATTTCAGTCAGGACCACTTTGTCAAAAATAATCTTTATTTCTTGCACAGTTTTATTTGGCGGTATGGTACTGTTCTGGGACTCCCTGCTCTTCCACGCGCTTGCGTGGAAAGCCTGAGGCAGGAAGAGCACCTTCCTGCCCTTCATGAGCCATCATGCATCAGTGAATAGTCTAATGGCCGAAGATGATTCAGTATTATCTTTATAGAAAAACGAGATGCCATTCCATTTCTCGAGCAGCAAAGACCAAAACCGGAGCTCTGATCTGCACCCTTCATCCAGAGTTACTGTGTCATGAAGCTTTTCAACTGATTTTGAGAGGTCTAGAAGCCTGGATATGAATGAACGGCCCTGGGGAATCACGCGCATGGCGAAATTGAGATGACCTAGGAGGGAGAGCAGATCCCTTTTTGAAATGGATTTTGAAACTTGTTCTTTCATGACCTCTCTGATGCGGTTTAATTTCTCAAGAGGCAGGGAAGCTTGCATGAGAACGCTGTCTAATTTGATACCTAGAAATTCGATGGCTTGAAGTGGACCTGAAGTTTTTTCCTCAGATAATGGGACTCCCAGGTTTTTAAAAGTATCTTTAAGAGTGGTGATAGCGTGATCTGGCTTGGCGTGAGGATAATCTACAAGCAAAAAATCATCTAACAGGTGAAGCACGAAAGGCAGCTTGCAATTATTTAAGAGAATCCAGCAAAGAGCTTCGGACAATGTGTCGAACATTTTTGGACTGCTGCGACACCCAAAGGTAAGCCTAACTGCGAAATACAATTTATCTCTCCATTTCGCACCAAACAGATGCCATTGGGAAGGGTGTAAAGGCATGACTTTAAATGCATCTGTGATGTCAGCCTTTGATAACCATGCTCTTCTACCTGCTTGTTTAATGAGCTTAATGGCATTGTCAATCGAGGCATAATACAGAGAAAAAGGCTGAAGTGGAATAAGACTGTTCACACTTTGAACTACATCATGATGAGGAGCTGATAAATCTATGATAAGACGCTTTTTTCCAGAATATTTCCAGGTAGCGACGCCTATGGGGTTGATGCGTGATATGGGGAAAGGGGATTTATCCGGAGGTCCAATCATGAAACCTTTCCTGACTTCTTTTTCCAACAGCGTGTCAACAATTTCAGGCTCTTTCAAAGCAGACTGCAGATTACTACATGAATGGGACATTTTAGGCAACCACAATGAACCGGCCATAAATCCTTGAACCAGTCCAGTTAACAGATAATTCACAAAGCAGCGGTTTGGATGCTTCTTTAAAGCCTTCCCCAGCTCAGCCACGTTGATTGGGGTTGAAGGTTTTATTTTTGCTTTCCCTTCCTCACGAGGCGGGTTCGTCTGGGGCACACAGACTTTGGATGACCGTCCCTGCAAAAGCTGCAAGCATGAACATTTACAATTTACAAATCTGCACACATTCTCATTGAAATTATGGCACATGGGAGTCCAAAAGGGTGTCACCTTAGACTCACCGGTTTTTTGACCTGCCGGCGGATGGACTACAGCCACAGATTTGGGACACATATTGGAAGAGTGTGAGAAAGAGCCGCAAATGGAGCAGGAAAGAGCTTGGCGGCCAGTGCAATGCCTGCTGATTAAAGCTAGGTCGACTACAGACCAGTCCAGTCTTTGGTTAAACCTCTGAATGAACATGGCAGCCTTGGCAGAGAATGACTTATGATATTCATAAAACAGAGTTCCACCGTATGTCATGGCGAGATCTGCGATGATGGCCAGATAGGTGTCCAATTCTGCTCGACGAGATGGATAGACTTCACAGATTACATCTCGGAACACACCAAAAGCAACGGTAAATTCTGCTAGAGTCAGAGTTTTTGAAAGTCTAGGGTCACTATCCTTCAATATCACAGACACATCACCGCAATATTGAAGTCTAGGGTCACTATCCTTCAATATCACAGACACATCACCGCAATCTACCACACGCTTATCACTAACATCCGAGCACAGCAGGATTTTCACTAAATTGACATCGTTACCTGCGAGGATCTGGCTTCTCAAATTGTAGGAGATAGCAGCAGCAGGAGGATAGAAAGGCACACCGGTGGAGATTGGGACTGCACTACCCAGAATCCTGCGCGGGATAGAGATGCCGTCGGCGGGCGCCGGAGTGACGTCACTGGCCAGCGTCGAGGAAGAGGCAGCAGGTTCCCGGGATGTAAACACGGCGGTCTGGAACGCAGAGCTGGAGGATGGAACGGCAGCGGCTTCTAGGGTCTGGATCCTTGAATTCATGCTGGAAAGGGATGACTGAATGGACGACAGCGCTGCCAAGATAGCGTCGTTTGCTGGAGCTGAGGAGGCGACTGCTGAGGTCGGGGCTCTGGCTCTTTTGGCCGACGGTGCAGCGGCTGGAGTCGGAGCGACTGCTGATTTCTGGGAGCAGTTTTTTCGTTTTGCCGGGGCTTTCCGAGGAGCGGAGACAGGAGGAGCGGAGACAGGAGCAGCAGAGACGGGAGCAGCAGAGACGGGAGGAACGGAGACAGGACGTCGATCGACTGGTGGAAACCCAGCAAGATTCAGGAACAGCGCAAACAGTTCCCGGTGGGACGCTGCGACCGGAGCGGTAACGTCGTTGCTGAACAGGAACTCCAACAGTTTAGGAATTGGCCAGTCTTCAATTGATGGTGCGTTTTGGCCGTTACCTTTTAGTGCTATTCGAGAGCTTCGACGGAGGGAAGAAAGAGCCCTCTCATCTTCGATGGCTTCCTCTGATTCAGAGATCTGATGCGGCTCCAACGTGAAACCGTCGGTTTGCCACGGATCTTCATCATCGTGGGCAAGGGGCGACAACATCAGGAGCCACAGGGTAAGTACGAACACGAGCAAATCTTTCTTCATACGGGAGCTTTGCGAAGTGCTATCAGAGGAAGCAGGACGGAGGGTCGGGCAGGAGCAGTTTAAATACCCCGCCCTGAATGCAATTTACCAATAGGGAGCGGACACGCAGAGTCAGCTGAGCCATCAGCTGACCTGTACTGACGGCTAAGCTGTTAGAGCTTGATGTCGTGGCCTGCCGGAACTAACGCTACGCTTGATTTGATTAACTTTACTGAACTCTCAGTAGCAGGGTACATGTGCATCTCTTCAGACATTCTTTCTCAACTCTCACTTCTTCTTTACTCGTACACAGTCTTAATTCGCTATCACACTCCTACAGCGCCCTCACTGGCCATGCAGTGTATTGTCTCATTTACCGTTCCTGTCTGCATCTGTAAACACAACAACTCCCCTGTTACTCATAGAAATACTACTTCTCCATATGAACAACTTTTAGCAGCAGTAGTAAACATTTTTCTTCTTCTGTAAGGTAACATTACTTTGTAACTTAATGTTCAACATTTCTCAGCTTGTTCTATTCAGACTGTTAATGAAATATTACAACTGTAACAGTGTTAATGTAAACTGAAATCACATTTTTCTGTATACCATACCTAGAAAATGACCTGAAATTGTTTTCAGGTATTTCCAAATATACAATTGCTGTATACATGTAAAGTAAACCAAAACAAATTCTGCAGGCATTTCACTTAACCTTACTTCATAAGAATAACTGAAAATGTGACCTATATCAATTCAAACTGTAGCAACTGAAATTCACATTACTGTCACTTAATCATTCACATTTGTTTTGTTTTAAGCTTGGAGCTATTTCATCACATAGTCTTTAATCCAGGCTGGTTTGTGTCTCTCTCTCTGAGCAGTTTGTCTTGTTATGGTCTCAGCTGGACTGGTGGTCTGTACTGTACCAGCTCTCTGTTCCTCCTCTGTGCTCTTTGGGCAGAGAGAAAGGCGTGCTGCATTCCACCTTTTCCCGTCACTCAGGATGAAGGTGCTCAGTCCTGTCTGTCGCTCCACAGACATAGGATCAGTGTACTGTCTCTCTCCTTTTCCAACATGAAAGGGCTTGTGCACCCGGACTTTATCACCGACTGTGACCTTGGGAGGTTTTGCACCTCGTTTCATGTCCGTGTAGCGTTTGCTCTTTTCCTGCTGTAGGGCAACTTTGGCAGCAACTTGACCATATTTTTCTGTGTTTTCTGTGTTTGGCAAAACATTTAGTTTTGTCCACATCGGTCGTCCTCTCAGAAGCTGGAAAGGGGATTGACCAGTTGTCGCATGAGCTGTCGCTCTGTAGCTCTGTAGCAATTCAGTGACTGCTGGTTTCCATGGGCGTTGGGCCGCTTGAGCTGCTTGAATACAGTCCTTGAGCACTCTGTTGAAGCGCTCGACACAGCCGTTAGCTTGAGGATGGTAAACACTTGTTCTGATGTGTTTGATGCCCCTCTCTTTCAGAAACTCAGCGAAGGCAGAGGACGTAAACTGTGGGCCATTATCAGTTGTAATGGCACAGGGATTTCCTTCACGTGCAAATATGGAAGACAGGAATTTTATGATTGTGTCTGTAGTTGCAGATGGAGTAAAGGCAACTCCACAGTTGTTGTCCACAGCCACATGCTGAAAAGGGCCCCTTGGAAATTCAACAGGCTGCATTGGGGCAGGAGGAGTTTTGGCTGTTTTGTCACATGACTGACAGACCGTGCAGGATGACAGAACTGTGTGAACTAGGTCATCCATGCGTGGCCACCAGTAAAGGTCTCTGAGGCGTTGTTTTGTGCGGACCACGCCCTGGTGCCCTTCGTGTGCCAGCTGTACTATCCTCTGTTGAAGAGACTTAGGCACGACCAGGCGAGTTCCACGGAAGATCAGTGGCGCCTCGACAGCAAGTTCATGTCGCATTAGGAAGTACGGCTGCACATCACTTGGAAGAGACTTTTTCGTCTTAGGCCATCCTGACTGAATGACCTGTCTCAACTTTGTAAGTTCAGGGCAGTCCTCACATTCAGCTTTGAAATCTCCAAGTGGCACTGCTTACAGGAGAGGAGAAATCTCAGCAATTTCCGCGAATAACTCTTGCTCAGCTTCCGCAGCAATGTTGGAGTCGGCGAGGGGAACACGTGAAAGACAGTCCGCCATAACATTCTGTGTACCTGGGCGGTACTGCACATCATACTGAAAACACATCAGTCTCGTTGACCATCTGGCGATCCTCATGCCAGCTCTGTTCATGCCTTTGGTGTTGAGAAGGGTGGTAAGAGCTTGATGGTCAGTTCTGAGTGTGAATCTGTGCCCCCACACATATGTACACCAACGTTCCACAGCCCATACACAGGCTAGGGCCTCTTTTTCTGTTGTGGAGTACTTCCTCTCTGCAGCTGAAAGTGTATGGGAAGCAAAGGCAACAATGTGTTCAGCATTGTCTGAATGCAGCTGCGTCAGGACAGCTCCTAACCCGTAGTCTGAGGCATCTGTTGTGACGAAGGTCGGAAGCTTTGGGTTGTAGATGGCAAGTGCTGGACTCTCAAGAAGCATGGTTTTCAGTTTAGCGAAGCTTTCATCAGCTGCTGCGTTCCATTGAAGTTCAGCTTGAGCATTTGTTCTGAGCAGCTGTCGTAGTGGCTCAACCAGCGTTGCATAGTTCGGAAGAAACTTGCTGAACCAGGAAGTCAAGCCGAGGAAAGAGCGAAGTGCAACCATGTCTTTCGGAGCAGGAGCTTCAGCGATGGCAGTCAGATGATCTGGGCTCGGGCGCAGACCCTCCTTTGAAATGACATGTCCGAGGAATGGAATGCAGGTCTGACCAAACGAGCTTTTGTTGAAGTTCACTGCATGAAAAGTGGGATTTTCGTCAGTTAGCGGCCCTGTAAATTGACGTGGAAGTTCAGGTTTACGACTGCAAACGGCAATTTGCAGGAAACACCGAAAACTGACGTAAATTGCCGGGAATTGTCGTGGGCCTTGCTAGGCAGTTGTCCCTCCATGACCCCCCCTCCCCGTAATCCTAGGGGAGGCTTTAACATGTAAATGAAAATGCTGTGAGCTATACAAATGCAAATCAGGGTAGCAGGGGGAGTTTTCCCCCAGGTGACATTTTTCTGAAAGGTGTTAACTTCATTTCATCTTCATTCAAAGATATAACTTCATTTCATCTTCATTCAAAGATACACAAAACAATTTGCTTCAACAATTACTTTTAATCAGGCGTTTGCCACAAAGGTAAAATGTACATTCATGCAAACAACATCACAGTCTCCTAGAGCTCAACCACTGTGCATAGTGGCATGACTACAGTGACCCTTTCTTTGGTCTTGCTTAAATGCACAGTGGATGTGTTAACCACACATCTCCCAGTAATGCGCTCAACAGGCAGAAATGATGCTGGGTATGACGTGTCTGTTCCCTGAAAGCTCCAAACTTCTATTGGCTTTCCATAAAAATGTCTGTCCAGATGGGGATGAAGCCAGGAAACTTGCGCAATAACATGTTTAAATACAGTACCTTTTGACACAACATTAACTATAAACTGCTTTATAATGGCTGGTCGTAGTTCTGCTAGAGGGTCAAGGATGGGTTCATAGATCATAGATCTCGGCTGTGTTCGAAATGCCATACTAACATCCTACTCGTACTTAATTGTGACGTAAATTTGAGTACGTAGTGCGTTCACATACAATAGTACCGGTATGTGAATTTGTGCACGCGAGAAATGCCCGGATGTATACTGCATTGGCAAGAATTTCTGAGTACAGCGGACCTTGCTAAATCTACTCAACTTCCCAAAATGCATTGCGGCTCATCTGACTTCACAAGTTTTGGATAATGGCGGACGACTGCGGTGATTCTGGCGAGGAGCCCGACACAAACCGCGTACACATGTAAGTATACTGTAACATGACTTTTATGTTTCCAGCTGACTTTTAAATCGTATTGATAATGAACGTTACTTTATTGTTGTTGGCATTGTACGTTAACGTTACGAATCGAAGGTCCTGCTAGCCGGCTAGCCTACTGACGCTAATTTACTATAGAGGTTAGCGATCGCAAGCGAAGCGGAAAATGTGCCGTTTTTACTGACGTTAACTAATAATATAGTGCTTATGTTAAACCGTGGTTATATATTTACTAACGGTGATTAATAACGCCGTGCAACGTTGTCCGTTAAAGGGACACCGGGCGCCTCATTCAGTGGGGGGAACGATGAGGAGACGTTCACGTTCACCGGCAGCAGGGATGCTGCTCTGAGAGGCTTCACTTAAGAAAATGTGGTTTAAATGTTATAATTCTTATATCCAGGACTGCTGGAGACTCTCAGGATGATTGCGGTAAGAATATGTTCGGTGACTGCTAGCTAAGCTAAAATTAGCAAAGCAAGCCCAAGCTAAAAGTAGCTTAAAAGCTAATAGTCCAAGCTAAAAGTAGCATAGTAGCCTTGTAAAAGAACAAGAGAGAGGAACCAGTGTAACGTTAAGTTGCTTTGTTAAGTGTATGTTGTTGGTCTTTTACAGGAAGCAGTACGCCGTCTTCACAACTCGGAGACGAATTGTAGGCGCTACGAACCGGAGCAAGGGTACGATTTAAAGAATATGCTTTCATTCTGCTGTATAAGGAAATAGATGCGTTAACAGTAGATACCGATCTTAACTGTTAATTTTGTTTTCACAGACGAACCTCGCCTCATAACGAAGCTGTGACCTCTTACTTGCTCGGAGCTTTGTCCGCAAGTCCGGATTTCTATGACGCTGATAGTGACGCCATTGTGTGTAAGTAACTTTTACTGTTTTCTTCTTCCTTGTTTTAATTTTACTGTGACTTAAGTTTTCTTATTCATACCACTCATTTAATTGTTTTCCAGCTGCCTGTAAGACATACTATGAAACGGTACGCAGGAGCTTCAGACACACACAGCCTGATCTGCATCGCAGGCAGAAGCTGTGAAGAGGTCAGCTCGGAGTCGTTCCAGGAGAAAGAGGGTAAGACTTATTAGATCCGTTTTTGGTCAATGTGACCAAACCTACCTAAACCTATTTTCAGGTGCATTAATAGATGTGTTGTGTCCATGCGCAGTGCATCGCGCAGTACTGATTGTCTTTATTGATTGTTTTACAGCTGCTGGAAGCGAGACGGAGTGTGCATGCTGGCGATGAGGTGGACCGTTGGAAGTGCGCCACCACAGACATGATGTCTGATGAGGAGGACGGCGTCGTTGGCTGGGTGTCTGGATGGATTGTGCGACCTCCATCCTCTCATAGCCAGGAGCTTACCGAGCTCTGTGCGACTCTACAGTCGCGATTAGAGAAGACTCCCAAGTACAGGGCCACGCACCGCAGGCGGCTGTAAAATTGACCAAATTCGGACAGAATGTCGCCAGTTCATTTGTTTGTTGTGTGGGCAAATGTGTACAGTTGTGTGTTGTGTTGTCAATAAAGCTCTTTCTTTGAATACTTCCTCCTGGCAATTCAATAAATTCATTCATATTTATATTTATAAATATATAAATAAATAAAAATAAATATATGTGTGTATATATATGTATAAATATACATATATATATGTGTATATATATATGTATATTATATGTATATATATATATATAGTGATAGATCTGCTAACCAATCACTAGTGATTATTCTTGTTTAAAAGACCCAGTGTGACCAATAGTAACACTTCTGCCAACGTGGGTTGGCTTTACATTTATAATGACCAGATCTGCCAACCAATCACGAGCGATTATACTTGTTTAAAACTAGTGGTTTCATCCAATCCTGAGTGAGGATATTCAAGCCATCTCTGGCCAGGCGGGGTTTCGCCGCTATTCATATGCTAATTAGAGCCTTCGCTGTGGTTCGTTTCCGACTATTTTCGGCACAGACGAACGCGGCGTTCGCAGCCTGTAAATTGTCGTTAACTCCCGAAAATTAGGGAGATTTTCGGGCGTTTACAGGGACGAAAATCCGACTTTTCATGCAGTGGTTGATCTGAAGAACAGTCTGTAGATATCGATCATGCATTTCTTTTGAGTCACCGTAAATTATGATGTCATCTAAGTAGTTTTGTACTCCTGGCAAATCCTTCAGGATGGTCTGCATCATTTTCTGAAATGCAGATGGTGCTGAAGCCAGGCCGAAGGGGACTCGTGTAAATCTGAAGACACCATCATGTGTTATGAATGCCGTAAGATTTCGGCTGTCAAGGTGCAAAGGCAGTTGGTGGTAAGCAGAACTCAGGTCGATTTGGCTGTAGTGTGTAGCACCAGCAAGTTCTGTAAATATATCCTCCATATGAGGGAGAGGATAACAGTCCATGATGATACTCTTGTTGGGCTCACGCAGGTCAACACACAGCCGCAGCCCTCCTCCATGTTTCCGTACCACCACCAGAGGACTCACCCACTCAGACGCATCCACACGTTCTATGATGCCAGCTTGAAGTAGGCGGTTGAGCTCTGCTGACACCTCTTTACGTATGCTCAGTGGTAGGCGTCAACTTTTGACGTACTGGCTGCACTGTGTTGTTCACTTGTACTTTATGAATGAATCCTTTGACACATCCAAGCTGATGTGGTGGAGCTAACTCACCAATCTGCACTGTGGATTTTTGAATGTCATTAGCAGGTGAATTTGAATCATTGTCCTTGCTGTAGTTCACCTTGCCTCCAATAATGTTGACATTGAGCACTTTAATCAAGTCCAGGCCCAGCAGAGGTGATCCAGCTTTAACAATGTGGAATGAGGCTGGGACCCTGCTGCCTTGCTCTGCTATGGCTGCTGTTGCTGGCAGACAACCAATAACAGGCACCTCACGTTTAGCATAAGTGACCAGTTTGACTTGAGGTTCTGTCAGTGAGCAATCTGCAAAACATTGTCTGTACATTGTCTCCGGTAGGATAGACACAGATGCTCCTGTATCAACAATCAATTCCAGGACATGAGAATTTCCCTCTGGTGCTTCAACGTTGACACTGCAGGTGATTTTATCATAAGTTGCTGCAGTAAGTTTAACATTATCCACCCACAGTACAGCTAGCTCAGGGACTACAACTTCTCTTACTTCACTTACAGCAGATTTACATACTTTGGCGAAATATCCCTTTTTGCCACATTTATTGCAGTTCACTGAAGAAGCTGGACAGTTTTTATCATTAGCCAAGTGCTTGTTGGAGTCACATCTGAAGCACTTACGTTGCTGTTGGTTTGTATTCCTCTTTTTATCACGGTCTGGAGCTGGGGCTTTGGCATGACGAGCTCCTCTTTGCCCTCGGAAATGCTCCTTGGATGCACTGACAGCTTGCACTGGCGCTGTCGGGACCGTTTTAGCTGAAGAAAGCAGTGTAGCATTTTTAACCGCTGCCTCCACCTGGCATGCGATTGTGTGAGCTCTCTCCAGAGTGAGGTCGTCCTCCAACAGCAGTTTGTCTCTCAGAGCAGCGAGGTAAGTATTTGAAATAAGCTGATCACATATCATCACATTTTCCATCTGTCCAAAACCACATAGTGAAGCTAACGCTCTCAAAGCTGCCACATACTGTGATGCCGTCTCATCCACTCGTTGAGTGCGTTGTCTGAATGTGTGTCTGCAGGCCACGACATTAACTTTAGGTACAAAGTGTTTCTCGAGGGTGGACATGGCCTCGTCATATGTCGTACCTTGGTCTGGCAAAGTGTAGAAAAGCCGTTGTCCTTCCGGACCCAGGCAATGGAGTAACACTGCACGTCGCCTTGCCTCCGGCTATGCGTCTCCGCTAGCATGAATGACTAGCATGTAGTTGAAGAAAATCTTCCGCCACGTCTCAAACGGTATCGGCGTGGACTCTGTACTGAAGCGCTCATCCTCGTCGCCAATTTGTGGTGTAGGTGAGTAGAAAAGAGGAGCCAGACGTACAGTTGATTAACTTTACTGAACTCTCAGTAGCAGGGTACATGTGCATCTCTTCAGACATTCTTTCTCAACTCTCACTTCTTCTTTACTCGTACACAGTCTTAATTCGCTATCACACTCCTACAGCGCCCTCACTGGCCATACAGTGTATTGTCTCATTTACCGTTCCTGTCTGCATCTGTAAACACAACAAAAGTGTCTTTCAAATCCAATGTCTGGAGATTCCTTAGTGTTCAAGTGTCCAATGTTCTCATTAATGTTCCTGGGATGAGTGAGTGTGAATGTGTGAATGTGTGTGACAGTCCTAGCGGCTGACACCACCCTACCACCAGGTGGAGTATTCGATGAATCGGGCTCAGTTCGAAGCAGGATCACGCTGGGAGGCTCGCCATCAATGGATCTCCAGAAGAAGTTCTCACTCTATCCATAAGACCTGACCTGTTTAGTTTTACAAACAGGAATTTAATATCTTATTTTATCTATTTGTTGTACAACTATCACTCCAAAGCATAACAATAATGTAGCACTAAGCATAACATATAATATAATACTTAATGATTACATATTAAGGCATTTAATTACACTTCAGTTCAATAACTTTAAATCTCAATCAATTTCTCAATCATTGCAGTACTTTTATACAGTCAGCAACATTAGCACAACACTGCTATCTTACCTAGATCGACCGAGGAAAAACCGAGACTTTCTCACTCTGGACCGTCTCCAGGTAATTCACTTCTCTTTTCTTTTTTTTTAATGCTCAGTTAGCTATGAGTTCGTCTTCGTTCTTCCACACACACACACATCTGATCATGCATGTACATCTTGATCTGTCAATCACGCTCAGCCGGAGGTGGGACTTGACCAACTCTGTGTTTTGACTGGCAGTCACCTCTCACTCTCTAAGCATAGAAATAGTGCATCTAGATTGGCATATTATTACTTTTATTCACTGGGTTACACCAGCTCTCCCAGTTTGACCATGCTGAAGCCCTGGCTCCCTGTCCTCTGCCCCTACCTCACTCATCTATTCAACTCCTTACTGTCCCATGGAACTGTCCCCTGCGCCTTCAAAACTGCTGCTGTCATCCAGATCCTCAAAAAAACTGGTCTGGGTCCCTCCTCCCTCAACAACTATCACCCAATATCAAATCTCCCCTTTCATTCTAAAACCCTGTCGCCGGACAACTACAATCTCATCTCCACGTCAATAACCTGTTTGAGCCCCTCCAATCTGGTTTTCGCCCCCTCCATAGCATAGTTTTAAAAAATATATCGATGTATTTTCAAACACAATATGGGGTAAGACAATATGTATATTGAGATTTATGTAGCGTTAAAATAACATTATACATTTTTTCATGGAGCCGCCATTTCGCCTGTTTCTCCTCTCTGCGTGTCCCTCACACAACTCCGCCTCGCCCCGCCTCTCTTCCTCTCTGTGAAACCAATACCAGCCCCTCCCCTACCCGCTCACTCACAAACAGCAACAACATGGCAGACACAAGTATGGCTTGATGTTTTTTACAAAGTCATCACTATTGTATGCACCATACACAACCAAGACAAATTCCTTGCAAGTGAAAACTTACTTTGGCAATAAACCTGATTCTGATTCAAGAGAGAACAACACAGAGTACTTGACTGAAACTTTACTGACGAATTGCGTCAGCATGTATTTCTACTCGGCCTGCATCAGAGCATGTGAGGGTGAGTGAGCGGGCAGCGGGTTTTGCAAAGAGCCCAGAGCAGCATTTTTATTATACAAGTACCGGTCCGGTTCCTCTCCGATAGCACTGACACCACGAGGCCCCAAGCCTGATCCAGAAACCTGCTCTTCAAAGCATACCGTTGGAGCGTTCACACTAGTCAAACAATCCGGACTTTAGGCTCCATGGTGCTCCCATGTGCACCCTTAAACCCGCTGTCAAATATTCAGGTGCTTGGATTTTTTCTAAGTGCCTCTAAAAACTGGGTTTCCAATTTTGAGCTGAACTTGCCTGCAGACTCTTCATCATCAACATCATTCCCTCTTGGTCACATACTTCGCCACTTCAACCTGGACGTCCACTGCTATGCTGATGACACTCAGATCTACCTCTGTACCAAAGACATTCAGATTGGAGTGAATGTGATGACATTAACGTTTGATGTATTGTTGAGTTGTGTAACCTTAGTTCAGTTGTTAGTGATCTAGAACAGACAGATTGCATGCTCAAGAATCCAACTTTCCTAATGGCACTACATACACTATATTGCCAAAAGTATTCACCCATCCAAATAATTGAAAGCAGGTGTTCCAATCACTTTCATGGCCACAGGTGTATAAAAGCAGCACCTCGGCATGCAGACTGTTTCTAGAAACATGTGTGAAAGAATGGGTCGCTCTCAGGAGCTCAGTGAATTCCAGCGTGGTACTGTGATAGGATGCCACCTGTGCAACAAGTCCAGTCGGGAAATGTCCTCACTCCTAAATATTCCACAGTCAACTGTCAGTGGGATTATAACAAGGTGGAAGAGATTGGGAACGACAGCAACTCAGCCAAGAAGTGGTAGACCACGTAAAATGACGGAGCGGGGTCAGCGGATGCTGAGGCACTTAGTGCACAGAGGTCACCAACTTTCTGCAGTCAATCACTACAGACCTCCAAACTTCATGTGGCCTTCAGATTAGCTCAAGAACAGTGTAGAGAGCTTCATGGAATGGGTTTCCATGGCGATCAGCTGCATCCAACATCAGCAAGTGCAATGCAAAGCGTTGGATGCAGTGGTGTAAAGCACGCCGCGACTGGACTCTAGAGCAGTGGCGACGCGTTCTATGGAGGGACAAATCACGTTTCTCCATCTGGCAGAGTCTGGATTTGGCAGTTGCCAGGGGTTGTTTAGCCAGGGCTGAGCCTCTGGGATTGGCAGAAGGGAGGATGTCCAGGACCAGGAGTGCAGGGGGACGTCTGGGTGAGTGAGGGAGTAGGCTGGAGATCAGTTGTGTTTCCCAGGAAGCGGGTTCAACAAACTCTGAACCTAACCCTGAAGTCTGAGTCGACCAACCCTGAGATGGGCAACTCTGAGTGTTTGGTTCCAGAACAGCAGTTCTGAGTTAGTTCAATCAACTCTGAGTATGTAAACTCTGAGTTACGCGTGCCTGCTGACTGATAAGCCATCATCAATGGAGCTCCGATACTACGATTCACCATTTATTTATTTGTTTATTTCGGGCATGTCAGTTAAATCATCATCACACATCATTTTCACATAGTAACAAAAAAAATACACATGGCCGAAAGGGAAAGCGGGAGAAGCCAAGGCTTATCTAGTCCCGCCCCCATTACACACAGGATAGAATCAGAATCAGAATCTTTTCTTTTCATTGCATTTTTCATTTGACATAACTTTTCCTTTTCCTAGTGACATTTGACATAACATGTTACAGCAGTAGGTGGTACAGAGAGCTGAAGTCCAGTGCATACAGATTACGTGTGTGTCTGCACACATGTCCATATTGTTCATCACAATAGAGCAACAGTCTCAACATGTAGACAAGGTAACCGGGAGAGCGTTATTAGATATTACTGAGTGTTTATGTAGAAAACAAGCTCGTCCTTAGAAAGGGGAGCAACATAACTGCATCAAAGTAGAGAAAGTTGGCGTAGCAGACATTTATTGCCTGATGTAATGTTAATTAAACAGTCTGAATGAAACAGTCAATCTAAAGAGCTCTGCAAAGAATCAGGATTATGTCCTTGATATGAAATGTAGAAAATGTTGGAGAATGTGTATGTGTATGTGTTCGCTTGCGAGGAAAAACGTACATTTTCGACGAAATGATCAAAATCCTCTCCCAATGTAAAGCCTCTACAATCACTTTTGCTTTGATATCGATGGTTGACGAGGGAAGGACATCCCATTTTTACACAGCTGGTTCAGGATCAGCAAAAAGCGGAGACATGTAGGAGAAACTCAGGGTTAAAGAAAACCTGCCAGCGAGCAGATTAGGTTTACCATGGTAACTGACATAAAGATTAAGTTCACTCTCTTTCTGGAATGGAAAACTCAGAGTATCCCTTTTTTCAGGGTTAACAAAGGAAAACCTTTCAGGAAAACCTGCTTTCTGGAACACACCTCAGGGCAGTGATGGAGTCGAGTGAGAGACCATTGATCCAGGTGAATGGGAATGGACATAGTGAAAACAGATCAAGGCTGGAAGAGAACCTGACAGACTAGAAGACAAGGCAGGTTCAAAAACATATTTTTTTTAAATTAGATGATAATAATAAATGTAATTTTTATAGCGCTTGTTCATGAAATCAAAGATGCAACCAAAAATATCAAAACAAAGCAATACCAATGTTGGGGGACTAGCAGGGGCAGATTCTGTTATTAATAGATAATTATTGTTGGGACCTAACCGTTAGGACTACACAATGCGGCCTACAAAGCCTACACAATGCGGCCAGACAAAGAAACAAAGGAGATAAAAAACTACAACCACCATTTTAGTGTCACCTCTACCTGGTCGCAAGATCTGACGTCACACAACTGGTGTTCTATTGGCTGACAACTGCATGGGACTCCAGGGGGTCCCCCGGACCAGCCGTGAGCTATAAATCCCGGCGCCACCAGATCCCTCTCTCTCTCCAAAGTAACTTGCGTTACGCCAGGAGGTGAAGATTACGTCTGCAGCGTTTTCCTTTGTCCTAGGCCGCAGTCTTTTCCCCCAAACTCGCTGGACAAGCAACAGACTGTTTTACCCCTCTTTTTCTCTACTCGTTTTATTTTTCTTTTGTTTATCATTTTGGATCCCGAGGGGACCACCGCGACAGCGCGACTCTCCCGTTCCCCGCGGTAAGAAGAAAAACTTTCTTCGTCCCAGCTGCCAGCAGAACGGATAACTCGACCCGTACTAACGGTTTTCTTCAACCAATTGGATCCAGCGCTGAACGAGCGCCCACAAACTACCGTCGGTTGCCGGCGTCAAGGAACGCCATCACCGCACGGGACGAAACCCTCACATCGACGCATCTCACATCGACAAAAGTAAGAGGCTATTTGTCTGGGCAGAAGCAGAGATTCGATAGTGTAGGACATGCTTGTAATTCTTGTTAATGTGTTTTAAGTTCTGATCGCGGACCGCCGAGTCTGTTTGTTCATGTGCTGCTGTATGTGAATGCTGATCGTGTACCCACGCAGCTGGGTTGATTTCTGTAACAGTGTTTTCGACTAACCTCCGCCATATTCGCGAGCTCAGAAAGCCTCTACTATCAGTTAAAAGACCGGTCTCGCGGAATAAACGCCAGTTCATTCACGCGAGCCCGTGTGATAGCGGCACGGCTTCTGGGCCTCAGAATATCGCTCGCGCATTCTCTCTCTCTTTGTTTGTGTCCCGCTAACACACACATACATGCCGCACACACGTGTCCTGAGCCAGCTGTTCCCGGCGGACGCTAGGGACATAGCTACATCTGGTGGCTACATACGGCTATCTCTCTCTCTCTCGCTACTCCATCGGACGTCAGTGGCTCCGCCCCTGAACGCTGCGAGGGATAGCTCCACCTCTCTCTCTCTCTCGCTACCCCATCGGACGTCAGTGGCTCCGCCCCTGAACGCTGTGAGGAATAGCTCCATCTGGTGGCCGCACATAGCCATCTCTCCCTCTCTCTCTCTCTCTCTCTCGACACACACGCGCACACACACGCACGCACATGCACACGCACGCACGCACACACATACGCACACACTCCACGTGTGTCTCTCCCGTTGTTTAGCTTAGCTTTGTGTGTTAGGTAGTTAGGTAATAAGGCTTTGTTAATTGCAGTGTTATTGATTGTGATCATTATTACTGATTTTAATAAATCTTATTATATTATAACTAGCGGTCTCTTGTGCTTGTTGTGTATGTGTCACTGGATAACAGCAGGTTGTGAAGGCTAGTGCTTGAATTTCACGCCCTTCTTAATTGTTAGATTGTTTTTATGCTTCCATGCCAATGATCACGATGATTGGCATGTGAGTATGAAACCTTTATATTGAGACTGAATACAGTTTTATCTTTTCCCTGATCCCAGGGTGGTGCCCCGTTTATTCATGATTATATCATGATAATATATTAAATATAATTATTAATACCGATAATCATATTGATATTGATAGTTAACTGTTGATAACCAAATCTGCTCCTGCTACAACCCCAACATAATTGGTGCCCCGTGTGAGGCCTTCTTAAACCAGCTTTATCCAGAGATTTATGCACAATAACCTGAGAGGTATAGTAATAATAATAATAATAGCAAATATTATTATTATGAATATGATTGTTTAGAAATCGATTTTCAAGGATCGATTTGTTTGTTCCCCATTACTATTTGCCAAGCAAGTACAGTTGAGGGTTGCATATGCATGTTGTGATTAGCCATTTATTGTTTAACAACAATACTAACAAACACAGGGTTAGGGATACTAAGACGCGTTATAACACTGTTATCACTCACCAGAGGTGCTAGAGACACCTCACTAACAGTCCACAGAATGTAGAAGTGTATTAACATTTCCTTTGTAAGTCACAGGTCGACGCCGCTCACCTGTGCACCCACATCAGCATAACAACATACATTCTTTTTCGCTGTTAAAACCAAACAAGTGAAGCCACCGGGTTCTGCCTTTTACTAGAGGTAAAATGAGCAACTACGGCCCGAAAGAACAAGGAGCTGAGGCTCCCCAGGTATCAGTCGACGCAGACCTGCAGGATGCGGTCGCTGGTCTCCTCCCCCTGTCCCTTGAGGACAGGGAAAACCTGGAGCACTACGATGTAGTGACATGCAATGATCAACTGCAGGAGCTTGTTGATTATGTTAATCACCCGTCAGGGAAACCACAACGCACAATCGCTGACGTGGTGGGTCGAATCTTCCTCCTGTCTCAGCGCAGAGCACAACTGCAGAAAGCTGAGGATGAGGAGCTAATCAATCGACTGGGTCATGCAGCCACCTCCCTGCGACAGGAAGTGGCCGAACTGAAGGTGGAGAGGGAGGAAGCCCTCCGCAGGCCGTGCAGGGAGGAGGAGAGAGAACTCCAGCGTGAGGAAACTCAGGCTGCCCAGGTAGGTACACCCCCAGACACGGATATGCCTGACCTGTCGGACCTTGAAACCGCGCCCCCCCACGGACGCACACCGTCCCATGCGCAGGGAGAGACTTGTACAGTCGGAGGTGACCCGAACCATGCTCTCCCTAGGTAAACCACTTCAAATTGAGCCCTGCCACGTTAGCATCACCAGCTACACGCAGGACAGGTCACCCATCACAGAACGTGCGTGGGTGGACCTCACGTTTCAGGGAGTCACTCTTGTGCACCCCATCCACATTTGTGCCATTGACACCGAACCACTTCTCATTTGTCAGGATCTCCTGGACCGACGGGCACCGCTTATCGACTGCCATCAGGGGCGCATCTGGGCTCAGGTCGAGCCGCCAAAACCGCTCCACCCCTCAGGTGGCCTGATGGCCTCCGACGAACGAGTCGCCGTCATCCAAGAGTCCAGAGACCCTCTACCAATGCGGATGCCTTTTTCAGAGCCTAATCCTGGCTCTGCTCGAACCGCACCGCTTGCGAGCCCACCACTCCAAGCCGGCGACTTGAGCGCTTTCCGACACCACAAATCCTTCCTGTGTCCGCTGGAGAACCGAAACCCAGCACTTTACAGCCCTCATCTGGTTGGCGGTGTGCATCTCAATGACACCCATGTCCCAGAAGCGATCCTGGGGCTTTGGTCAGAGAAGACAGCCGTCAGTCAAGATCTGTACCACCATCTGTGCCAGCATCAACCTCTCCCAGTTTTCGCGCCTCTCAACCACCACCTCCTTTCTGCAGAATCACCGCAGATTCACCTTAAGGCGGTAGGAGTGTGCGCCCTCTCGATCCGTATTGGGAAGAAACAGGTTGACCATTTCATAAGCGTAGTGCCCAAACTACATCCACCATTCCTTTTAGGTGCTGATATTCTGGTCGGACTTGGCACCAAACTGGACACGGTCAATCAGATTCTGTGGTCCCAGGCTAATGTTAAGAGCGAGCCCCTGTCCATTGAACTTGAACACCTGACATCAGGCCAAACCATCCCAGAGGCATGTCAGGTTGCCAGCGAAGTCGACATGATGGTCCCTGCCAGGACCGCAGGTGTCCCCATCTGGCTCGCCATCCTTAAGGGACTGAAGATGCCTGGCTCCCAAGCATTCTTCCAGCCCTTACCCCTTTTCTGGGAACTTAACCTTACCGTCTGCGGCACGCCCCTGCTTGAGTTGAACAATCGTTCGACCTACATCCTGGTCCAAAACTTAGACGATGTCCTTTTCACATTCCCAACCGCAATGATCACCATGGCCCGTCGTGAAACCCTTCACGGTGAAGCCACTTGTGGCACAGCGCTGGGAAAAGGGGGTGATCTGGTCGTCTACGCATTAACGACTCAATCGACCGAAGCAACCTCAGGTGAGACACACCAACCACCTGAGGAACCCTATTCGGGCTTTGAGTCTGAGATAACCCAACAGCTTGCCAAAGCAGATGCCCTCACTACCGAGGACCAGAGAGACGTGCTACGGAAGTTGTTCCACGACTTCCAGCCGATCTTCTCCCGAGACTCGCAGGACTGTGGGGAGACCCAACTTCACACGGTCCGCATCCCCACTGATCCGAATGCACCACCGACCTTCGTACACCAGTACAGGATCCCGTTAGCCGCATACGAGTCTATCCGAGACATCCTGGATAAATTGCTGGAGAAGCAAATCATCCGGGAATGCAACTCAACATATAATCCCCCAATCTGGCCGGTCTTGAAACCCACTGGGAAATGGCGCCTCACCATCGACTACCGGCCACTGAACAAACAGGTTCCTCTCTCCCGCTGGCCCATGATTCACCTGGATCAGGAGCTAGCTAAGGTCAAGGGAGCCTGCTTCTTCTCAACGGTAGACATCGCTAATGGTTTCTGGACAATGAGAGTTGATCCAACAGACCAATATAAGCTTGCCTTCTCCTTTGGGAACCGCCAGTATACTTGGAACCGCTGTCCTTTTGGGTATTCGAACTCCCCCGCCGAGTTCAACATGTCCCTCCACAAGGCGATAAGTGACGCGGCTGCACGCGGTAACCTCATCTATGTGGACGACATCCTCATGAGGAGTCGAACCTTCGAGATCATCGGTAAGCTATCACCAGTGGCTTACCGCATCAGGGTCTCACAACCAAGGCACCCAGCCACACACAAGTGGGTTCATGCGAATCAGATCAAGCCCTACAAACCTGTCACACCTCTTAGAGATCGCAGTTGCCGCACCCGAAAGGGGGAGGCAGTCTCCCTCTCACCCAGGAGAAGACTCACCATGGCCACAGCAGGGTAACCACATGCACAAACACCTAAACATCAAACCCTTCTCACAGTGACAACAACTGCAGAACTTAGGCAACACCCCCTCAGGGAATCGTAGCCACTGTCAACTTACACTCCAGCCTGCTCAATAACACCTTACATGCCTTAGATGCCTGGTCATGAAAATCCTCCAATCCGCTATTACAACTGTGTTGCAACCTTCATAAGTGCGTTTGGTTTATAGTCTTGGCAATGCAATCCCGATCTCAGTAGACCCCAGGAACCTGGGCATAAGATTCATCCTCAATCTATCTATCATAGGGAAACAGGATACGCATAGGCTAAAGCCATACTAAATGTTAGGTTTTGGAGAAATACCACACACATCCCACAGGCTAACTCCAACCTCCTCCCGGAGTAAGCCTAGCGACCACTAACCCCTTTTCCTTTTCCTCGCTTTCCTTCCGTCTTCGTTCTGTTTTTCATAATAGGAATGGGTCCTGTTTGAAATTTCCTGAATGAAATGATAATGCTGATGTTTGTATAAATTGTGCCTTAGTGATGTTTAATATAGGTTAGATAGTTAGAAGTCTCTGCCCAGACTTTGCCTCAATCTCTGCCCAGACTTTGCCTCAATCTCTGCCCAGACTTTGTCTCAATCTCTGTCCAGACAACGCCTCCATCAAAGTTATGGACTTTAACCTGAATGAACTGTTTAACCTCTTTTCCATGGAATATACAGACTGTTTGGACTCCCACGTGTTTCAAGGAATACATGGACGGTTCGGCCCTTATGTTGCTCCGAAGGTTGCCTCCCACACCTCAACCTTCAGACCAAAAGGGGGACTGTTGGGACCTAACCGTTAGGACTACACAATGCGGCCTACAAAGCCTACACAATGCGGCCAGACAAAGAAACAAAGGAGATAAAAAACTACAACCACCATTTTAGTGTCACCTCCACCTGGTCGCGAGATCTGACGTCACACAACTGGTGTTCTATTGGCTGACAACTGCATGGGACTCCAGGGGGTCCCCCGGACCAGCCGTGAGCTATAAATCCCGGCGTCACCAGATCCCTCTCTCTCTCCAAAGTAACTCGCGTTACGCCAGGAGGTGAAGATTACGTCTGCAGCGTTTTCCTTTGTCCTAGGCCGCAGTCTTTTCCCCCAAACTCGCTGGACGAGCAACAGACTGTTTTACCCCTCTTTTTCTCTACTCGTTTTATTTTTCTTTTGTTTATCATTTTGGATCCCGAGGGGACCACCGCGACAGCGCGACTCTCCCGTTCCCCGCGGTAAGAAGAAAAACTTTCTTCGTCCCAGCTGCCAGCAGAACGGATAACTCGACCCGTACTAACGGTTTTCTTCAACCAATTGGATCCAGCGCTGAACGAGCGCCCACGAACTACCGTCGGTTGCCGGCGTCAAGGAACGCCATCACCGCACGGGACGAAACCCTCACATCGACGCATCTCACATCGACAAAAGTAAGAGGCTATTTGTCTGGGCAGAAGCAGAGATTCGATAGTGTAGGACATGCTTGTAATTCTTGTTAATGTGTTTTAAGTTCTGATCGCGGACCGCCGAGTCCGTTTGTTCATGTGCGGCTGTATGTGAATGCTGATCGTGTACCCACGCAGCTGGGTTGATTTCTGTAACAGTGTTTTCGACTAACCTCCGCCATATTCTCGAGCTCAGAAAGCCTCTACTATCAGTTAAAAGACCGGTCTCGCGGAATAAACGCCAGTTCATTCACGCGAGCCCGTGTGATAGCGGCACGGCTTCTGGGCCTCAGAACATCGCTCGCGCATTCTCTCTCTCTTTGTTTGTGTCCCGCTAACACACACATACATGCCGCACACACGTGTCCTAAGCCAGCTGTTCCCGGCGGACGCTAGGGACATAGCTACATCTGGTGGCTACATACGGCTATCTCTCTCTCTCTCGCTACTCCATCGGACGTCAGTGGCTCCGCCCCTGAACGCTGCGAGGGATAGCTCCACCTCTCTCTCTCTCTCGCTACCCCATCGGACGTCAGTGGCTCCACCCCTGAACGCTGTGAGGAATAGCTCCATCTGGTGGCCGCACATAACCATCTCTCCCTCTCTCTCTCTCTCTCTCTCGACACACACGCGCACACACACGCACGCACATGCACACGCACGCACGCACACACATACGCACACACTCCACGTGTGTCTCTCCCGTTGTTTAGCTTAGCTTTGTGTGTTAGGTAGTTAGGTAATAAGGCTTTGTTAATTGCAGTGTTATTGATTGTGATCATTATTACTGATTTTAATAAATCTTATTATATTATAACTAGCGGTCTCTTGTGCTTGTTGTGTATGTGTCACTGGATAACAGCAGGTTGTGAAGGCTAGTGCTTGAATTTCACGCCCTTCTTAATTGTTAGATTGTTTTTATGCTTCCATGCCAATGATCACGATGATTGGCATGTGAGTATAAAACCTTTATATTGAGACTGAATACAGTTTTAGGTTATCTTTTCCCTGATCCCAGGGTGGTGCCCCGTTTATTCATGATTATATCATGATAATATATTAAATATAATTATTAATACCGATAATCATATTGATATTGATAGTTAACTGTTGATAACCAAATCTGCTCCTGCTACAACCCCAACATTATGAATATCGATAGAATGATTGATATTAATATATACTGTACTCAGTCTCTGTATAAATAAAGGGGTTTGTACTCAAATACCAATAATTACTACTATTAGCATATGAGTACAAACAGTTTTGTGAATTCTGTCCAGAGAAGAGGTTGATATCATTCATTCCTAAACAACACTTCAGTATGTTTAAAAGGGGTTTATTAACAATAAACAAATAACCATACACTAAGTCTTAGTGGCCTATCTAACTAAATACTATACGTGTGTGTGTGTGTGTGTGTGTGTGTGTGTGTGTGTGCTACAGCCACCAGGCGGCACTATTCTTCCTGGCGTTCAGAGACGGAACAGCTGAACAAAGGAAGAGGGAGGCCCCTAGTGGACGCTATGTTATGTAGCCGACTTTGAAGGGCCTGATGACGTAGAGACATATGGAGGCCTCTACACAATCTACAAAGCACGTGGAGAACTTTACAACAACCAAACAAGTAAAGAACAAGTCTCTCTAAGTGTTAAGATTGCACGTTTCTGCAAACCACAGGTTCGTTGAATCTTGACGATTCTGAACCAAAAATAAGTTTCACGTCAACATTTCTCGATTTACATTTAGGTTTAGGCAACAAAACTATTGGTAAGGAAAAGATCAAAGTCTGGGTTCAAATAAGTAAGTAACTTTTATTTTCACATGAGACACAATCAGGTTGCAGGTGATTCGCTAGTGTCTTTAGTCATGTGACTTACGTGAGTCACTCTTTTCATCAACGTATGGGGGTTAACCTAAAGACTAGGGCTGGTATGACACCCAAATATGTCAGTACCCGGTATCGAAAAACTTTGAGGAAAACAGTGCCACATTTCAGTGCTTTACGATAGTTGCTTCATTGCCTTAAAAGCAGCGAAAACAAGACAAACATTCACCTGCGAGCGACATCAGAAAAGTTTCAACATGTGATCCAAAGCAGGGGCAGTGTTTACTCTATGTCCATGTGTCGCTTCTAAGAATCTCCACAAAGACACACGCACATTGAGCAGAGGACAGACGGGAGAAGTGAAGGTAATAACAGTACCTCACTTGCTGACAGATTCAGCTGTTTCAGCTGAGCTGGACCATAGAATAGATTTAGGTAGAACAGATCGGTGATGCAATTTTGCCCTCATTGTTTACCATTAAGTGTACTGGAAGCAATGTAATGCATTTGTGTAGCATTAAATGTGAACTGGGCAATGCACCAGAACCCATCTATAAAAGTAACCTTTTATATGCTAGATTGCTTGTCAGCAAACTTTCATCCTCCAGCTTGAAAAGTGATCTAATTCTGAGGTGGATCTAACTTATGCCGCTGTGAAGAGTGGATCATGTGGAATCAGAAAATGAATGAATAATAATACCTGGAAAATCAACTTATAAATATTAGTCAGCCATCTGAGTAAAGTTTGCATGTGTGAGCGTCCCACAGTCCAAAGACATGCAGGTTAGTTGATGACTCTAAATGTCCTGCAGGTGTGAATGTGAGCATGAATTTGTGTCGGCCCTGCGATAGACTGGAGACCTCCAGGTGTATCCCAAGTGAAGACAGAAGTTTCTTTTGAGAAGACACAATGTACGTCGCATGTGTATGTTGTTTGGAGGATTGACCTCAACCTGGCTGAGAATGTAAAGCAATAGTAGCACTGACAGTAGCAGTAGAAAGCATTTAAAGATTCATGTTCAGATGCTGTCATTTAACATGCAACTTTTCAGTTTTTTTTCTTGTATGATCATTCTTCATAATTAAACAATAAGAACGAGTAGTCTGATGCCTTGTATTCATTATGAAGCTATAATACAAATGAAATTAATGGAAAATATAAATGAAATACATTAACATTGTGTACAAAGTAGTGTATTGGATCAGTATCGTCGATACCAGCCAGAATTTGACTTGGTAACGGATGGAAAAGAAAATCAGTGGTATCGCACATCACTAACAAGCAGTCGTAGTAACAAATGGCTGTATTGGTATCACAGTGCAATGCAAAACTAATGACTCAGTATGACGTTGTGGATCCTTTTATGCAGCAAAATAGCCTCCGACTCTGAAACACTCTTGTTTCCACGCAGGCTGAGTGCATCATTTATCCACACAGTGTAGGGCCATCTAACCGACGCAGGCACATCTAATTAGGTTGGAGCCAGTAAAGTTACCTCAGCCCTGCGGAGATGTTTATATGAGGTCTGCTCAGTGAAAGCCAAACTTCTATTACTGATGTTATTAGGCAGCACGTAAACACACTTGCTTACCACCACCAATAGCTCCCTCATTCATTCAGTCATTCAGCCGCAGCCATTAGTCATCTACCACTAACGGAAACGAAGAAAACTGTGTGCCCCCCCCCCTCTAGTTTTCATGTATCTGATCAGCTACTATACATGAACACTCACAGCAAGCAATGCAATGTAAGCCCTGTGATATTTACGAGCACAATGTAAAAGAACGTGCATGACTTAACGTTACACGTTATTATAAGGCTATGATGCAAGTTAGTTTATGATCTGGCCCCCACACACACACTCCCTCTCTCCATTGACGGCAGACCCCGAGGCCGGCCTCCCTCTACCGGGAGCCAATTGCGGCGCGTCAAGCAGGCGAGCCTTCATGAGCCGACCCCTTAATTTGACTGGTAGGCCTATTACGCACCCAGCTCCGATCATGTGACGGCTCAGTGAACTGCCAGCCCTCTGGTGAGAGAGCTCAAGTATGTGTGTGTGTGTGTGTGTGTGTGAGAGAGAGAGAGAGAGAGAGAGAGAGAGAGAGAGAGAGAGAGAGAGAGAGAGAGAGAGAGAGAGAGAGAGTTTGTGTAGGCGTAGATCAGCAGAGAAGTGTCTTGGAGTTGCATTGCCATTACGCACTATTACGCGCTGACAGCTACTTTGACGAGAAGAGCGCACGGCGCAGAGCAGAGGATTTTTGGATTTCCTCACAAATACAAGGTAGTCTACGCAGGGACTCTGGTGTGTGTGTGTGTGTGTGTGTGTTTTCTGTCATTATGGAGCACAGTGGAAACATGTAGAGTGCATGGAGAGGCGTTTGGTGTCTATGTAGCGACACGTGTGTGCTGTTGCTGCCCTCGCTGTGTCTATGCCATGTAAAACTAATATCGGGACTTTTTTTCTGGGTAGCTGTCACGTTGTCAATCATGTCATAGATCCCGAGTTAACCTCCATAACTGATTATTCACGCAGCTTGGTGAAGTCCAGTAAAACATGCTGTCAAATCCTCTTTGATGTCACCATTGTAGAGAAAGTGCTTGAAAACTTGACCAAGCTGTTCTCAAACTTCCCACAACTTTCGCCCCATGAGGTATCATCCAGAAACAACAGCAGCAGCCCCACATGTCGCACTAGGTTGTATCACTTAAACAATATCTGGTTTTGGCGTTAGATCACTAATTACATAACTCACTGAAGATGGTGAGAGGCCAGGTCTCTTTAAAGTCATGTGATTGTAATAGCCACATTAAAAATCATTTGAGTTATAACAATAACAATAATAATAACATTAAACAATAACAATTAAATTAATCTCAGAATTTTCCCTTGACGACCTGAAATCTCTGCCAGGACCTCTGGAGGTCTCCACTTTACAAGCAGCTTTTTAGCCATACAGAAGAGTCACAGTTATTTTGTTTCTAGTCTCGTTTTTTTCATGCAACACATGGATCATTTTTAAACCATATTGTATCATAATGTTTAATCATCATAAGATGCTCATTCCATCTCAGTCTATTTGATCATGTCTACAATGTGTAATCCATGTAGGCCTGAACGTGCATGCAGTGGATTTTTTGTGCTGTTTGCTGGATAAAAATAGACTATAATCATTCAGCCGTTATCCCACTGAAATCTCCTGACGAAAGATTAAAGAAGCCTTTTACCGCTACCTAACCTTCTGTTGTACCTACACTGTGGTAGTCGACAGAATGTTTTTAGGTCAACTTTGTATATTTCTTCACATTGACAATATATCACTGTCAAAGGTTCTGTTGCATTGCAGTTTGTTTTCCTTTTAGGCTGAGGACCATGAGAGGGAGATTAATAGGAACACACCATTAAATGACAACAGAACCGTGTGGTTTTAATGTTAGATGTGGTGAGAAATGGGAACCCCTGATCCCACATGGTCAGCGCGAAGTCTGAACCAACAGCTGCTCTCTCCAGCGCGCACACACACACACACACATGCACACACACACACACACACACGTGCATTCAAACACACAAACACACACACGCACACACACACACACACACACACACACACACACACACACACACACACACACACACACACACACACACAGCCAGTCTTCAAATTCCACTTCCTTCACATGTGGTTGGCTTTTCTTTTGAAGTGCAATCAGCTGCAGACCTGTTGAACCAGCAGCAGGTAGTCCAGACCGAATCATAATGAACCATTTCAGTTGGTTATTCTGATACTCCATACATCAGAGGGACTGTCTTGTAACACATTAAGTCAGACTGACCTTATTGAGTGCTGTTTTTGCAGGGAATGTTGATCACTCCAGTGCACGTACCTGTAAAATGTAAAGTAAGATTGTATTCAAATGTGAAGCACAGTCAGAGTATATATATATATATATATATATATATATATATATATATATATATATATATAGTATGAGTATGAGTCCAGTTCAATGACATATTTTTTTCATTGCCTCCACTGACGAATACACTTGTATTCCTTTTGCAGGGAGAAGACAGACATTTTTCATCGGAGCTCACCCAGTCTCCAGCAGAACAGACTGATTTCCAGAGCACAGGAATGGTGGATCACTTGCCGCTTGGTGAAGAGATCTTCCTGTATTATACCAGCTCCCCGAGGTCTGACTACAACGTCCTCTGTCACCAAACCAATGGTGACACGCTGCCGGACATCATGGTGACTGATGCATGCATCTACGATCATCACCACCACCCATACCAAGGGGCGACACTCTCTTCCTCATCTCACCTCTCTGAGGACGACATCAGTGAATCCTCCAGCCCATGTTCCTCCCTCTGCTCCAGCCCCGAGTCCTCGTCGCCAACATTGTGCCACATTCTCACCTCCAGCTGGAGCTGTGGGAGCTGTAGTTCCTCAGGAGGAGAGAGCCAAGACAGCCTGTTGGACCTTCTCCTGTCACAGGCCTCCCTAAACTCCTCATTGAGCTGTAATGCAAGCAGCAGTTCTCACAGTTTTTCTGCATCTTCCTCTGTGCCTATATCCACCCCACCCTCTTCTTCATCCTCACCTGCCCCTCTTTTACCCATGGGCCTGGCCTGGGAGTCCAAGAAGGAGCAGCGGCTGACTCTCCTCCAGCAGCAGGCCGAAGAGGGCTGTTGCGAGTTGCCTGTCTTCCTCGATGAGCTGCAGGATCCTGGGGCACTCTTTTTTCAGCCCACCCTGGAGGAGATTGAGGAGTTCCTGGAGGAGAACATGACAGTGGCATTGCAGAAAGAAGAGCAGGGGAACGATGAAGCAATGTCGCCGATGTCAGAGGAGGCTGAGGTGAGAGGTTCAAGGACAGGAGAACTCCTATCAGTGTCACAGAACTCAGACCAGACTGTGCCCGTGGCTCAATCTCCACTCTCCACCTACACAGACACCAAACATACACCATGTGCATCTGATATGGACAGCCCACCAACAGCAGTTGATGTTAGTTGTACAACTAGTTCTAGTTCTCCTCGTAGCGTTGATGGAATCAAATATGAGGAATGTGGTTCCCCATCAGAAGGTACCAGTGCCACCAGTGTGCCTGTCATCCTACAAATCCAGCCCATTCAGATCAAACAGGAGCCCAACCCCAGTGCCATATCAGATGCTGACACCCAGCAAACCCAACCCCTGAAAACACAAGCCCCACCAACCCAGGCCCCGTCGGACATCAAAATCGCCCAACTCCTGGTCAACATCCAGGGGCAGACCTTTGCCTTGGTGCCTCAGCTGCTTTCCCCGACAAATATCACTAGCAAAAACGGCAGCACTGTTTCGCCTAAATTTGTCCGGATCGCGCCAGTGCCCATTGCCGCAAAACCCACTGGGCTTGGGGAAGGTGGGTCAGGCGGCGGTTCGACTGCAGGGGTCCTCGTTGGAGGTCAGAGGTACCAGAAAAGTGCAGTAGCAGACCTCATTAAAATGCACAAGTGCTCTTTTCCCGGCTGTAATAAGATGTATACCAAGAGCAGCCACCTTAAAGCCCATCTGAGGAGGCACACAGGGGAGAAGCCCTTTGCCTGCACATGGCCCGGCTGTGGATGGAGGTGAGCAGCGCCAAGTGTCTTTTTTATCAAATCAATTAGCTTTCATAGCAGATAAGTTAATGAAGGGAGAGATGATGATAAATCATAGCTATATTACAACACTCTTACTACCTCCAGACCTCCGGAAATTCCATTTAATTCTATTCAAGATGGTCACAGTTTGTTCTCTTTTACATGCTGGCTGTGTGTCCTCACTATCTGTGTGTTTTTGTACCATGGTTCAAGTTGAAGATTAGATAGAATGCCTTTTGAAGTTTTTCTGCATGCAGACTTTGCCCCCTGCAGTTATTCCACTTGTTTGCTTAATGTCTGCAACCATTTCTCACACGTACATTCATGCAGAGGAGGATCAGGTTCAAAGTTTTCACTTCAGACATGTTCTCCTGGCAACAATAATTAATTTTCCATGCAACCTGGTGTAATTTACGTTTCTGTGGTGTAATCATTGCTCTTCTTATAAAATCCTGTTTTAAACTTTTATCCAAGGTTTCCTATTCCTACCTTTGGATTCCATCTCTATACACATAGCTGCTGCCCAAAGTTGCATTTAGAGTCTTGCCTGGGTGCATGTCTTTCCCCACATGGACAGAGGCAGGGTTAAGTGAAGGCAAGCCATATGGTTCAGGTCAAATTATGGTAAGGATTTGAGTTTAAGGGTGAGGTTAGAGGTTGCATTAGCTTGAGGTTAGGATAGTAATGGAAATGTGCATGTGTGAGAAAGGGTTAGACAGATACGTTAGATTCACATCAGCTGAGTTCTTTTCCACGCTCTATCAGTCTCCCTGTAAGACCACATATGTGACGATGATGTACTGAAACCTGCAGCCACTTAAAACCCTCCAGATGTGACACTTTTTTTTATCACAACGTGCACTGTCTGGGCTTACATCCAAGTATTTTAAGCATATTACATTATGTCCAGTTGTTCTGGAGAAAAAGAAAAAAACCCTATGCATTGTTTAAAGCCCCCCCCCCCCCCCCCCCCCCCCCCCCCAACATAAAGAAGTCATGTTAATTGCATTTGTAGCATACATTTCTTTCCCTGTGGCGGCCTGTGTAATGGCATCAAGATGATGTTGATTATGGTGTGTTGAAAGAAATAGTTTGATATTTTGGGAAAAACATGTAGCCCGGCCAAATGTTTCAATGTTTGCAGTAATTGACTCCTGGCTCAAGGTCCATAGCCACAAACATGAAATAGTATCGATCTTCCCATCAAACCCTCTGCAATAAAGCAAAGAAATATACATGCATTTATTGCATAAGAGCAGTTTTTATTTATTAACACTAGTTGTAATTACGCTTGTTACGTTATGATTTTAATGTTCTAACATTACATTACGTTTCGTTGTCATTTTGTTGATTTAACACATACCACAATCTTTTTTCTAACCTTAACCAAGTAGTTTTGCTGCCTAAACATTCCAGTTGTTTCACACTGTTAACCATGTGGCATTGAGAGTTACTGCAAACGTGATACAGAGCTGCTATGAAATGTATTTATGAAACATATTTTTGGTTTACAAACATCGACATTCAAGGTTTTCTGTGGTTTGCAGAAACTTCCATGTCAACATTTTTCCGGGTGACTGGCATGCATTTCTTCAACTGAAAACATAAACATAATACCCCAAGTCCTCCCCAAAAGCCACTTTTGCAGTCTTTACATGAGAGCAGCAATAAACTATGCTGCTCTCCCCATGGGCCAGGAAATGAAGGTGAAGCTGGGGAGTCAGGGACCTTTTACCCTCTGTAACCTTAGCTCATGCGTTTGCCCCTTGAAGTAAAGAGGAGTGGTATTTCATTGGTTGGACTTCATATAACTCAGTTATATTTATTCCTTGGGCCAAGCTATTTCTATTTTTCCCTCTTTCCCTCTGGCTGTGGTTTCGCTCATGTACAGATCTGGATGCACAGACAAAGTCACATGTAAACTCTCACAGGAACATGTGCGGGCAACACACACAGGAGCATTCAGTATTTTCAGCTCAGACCTGCATGGATACTCCTGTGTGAGGTTTGCATTGGATGGCTTGGCTCAAGCCCAAACAGTTTGCTGTAATAACACTGTGACGTGTGTGTACTCAGCAGCTGTCATCAGGGCCCCGGTGCATTGTCCTTGTCAGCTGATGCCTTCGCCATTACAAAGCAATGTTGTTAGGAGGTGACGGAGCAGTCACAGTTTGATTTAGCATTCAATCTCGACACTAAGCACTCAATTGACAGCTGAAGAGAGAGTACTTGGGGTACTATCATTCAGTTATGATATGTTATTCATCCTCCCGGAAAACAGGGTCATCCAGAAATCGGCCTCTGGTGGAGCTAGAACGGATCTGATGTCCTGCTGAAGAACACATTAAGGAATTCAGCTACTGTGGTTTAAAGAAATCCACTTTGAAAACCAATCAGAAGAGGTTTCATGGATGCTTATAGAGCTTTGCATTTGGGAGGCAAATGTCTATCATTGATGTGTGTTGTAACGCACTGATGCAATGTCCCTTTCAATTTACACACAGTGGAAATTGAACCACTCATAATGCAGTGCCAGGAGATGTAAAGGTCTTTCAGTTTACAAGAGAAATTGAACCAAAAGTGACAGTAAAGTACATGTGCTTGCCAATATCTCTGTTACTGTAATTTTCCAGGTGTGCAACCAAGGCCCCACCTTTCAAGGCTGTGTTTTACTAGCTCTGTTGGGTAGAGATGAGGAACAAGCCAGAACAAAGCCTGTGTACGTTTCCCACACTAATATGTATACTATGTGTTGTGCTGCAAGCACACCAAGCTTAATGTGGAGTTAACTTGCAAGTGAAAAACACACTCAAGTGATCAACAGAAGTGAGAATCAGAAACCTCTCGGGGGTTATGATCTCAGTGTTCACCATCCTTGGGACACATGGAGCGGAGAAACCTTAGAAAGTGAAGAAAATTAAGAACTAGAGGAAGTCACAGAGGAAGAGACAGGTGGTCTGGCTATGAGAACTGGCACGTGATTGAAAAAAAATAAGACTTGAAGGATTTGAAGAAACAATCAAGCTGTCTATTTGCATAAGTCCTAAATGCATGTTGTGTTGAAAGATCCTCGCCAGTGCAGTATGTTATAGTTGGTCTCAGGCCCAGTTTGAGTCAGTGCAACAGCTGTGCATGGTTTCTGTCATGCCCCAGCTTGAAGTTGATATAGTACAGCTTTAGGGTGTAATGTGTGCATGCAAGTCACACACAGAAACCATGAGGAACAAAGGCACAGTCACATAAAGTACAGAGTATAAAGGGACTGATGCAGTTTCAGATTTTTATCTTAATAACGACATTTTGGACTGCATGGTGTACATTTAGAAACCCTTCTAATCCTTCTAATTCTATTCACATCTGTGAGAACCCTAATAAGACAGACGTGTCACGTAGTCATCTGGAGCCTGGAGGGTACCTGTTGTAAAAAGCATTTGTGTATTTTAAAGCTGCATACTTCCATGTTTAGAATGGATCAAATGAAAGGCGTTGCTGAAAGTGACGAATCCAAAGATAATTAAAACTGCGAGCAGTGATAACGGGCCCTCGCATGGCACGTAACTCGGTTAGTGCTACGACCGCCTGACGTGTCGGACCGCCTGGCCTGGCCACCGCCACGGGGCGGGTCGTCCCCGGCCACCGCCACGTGGCCAGTCGTCCCCCGTCGTCCCCGGCCACCGCCACGGCGCGGGTCGTCCCCGGCCACCGCCACGGCTGGCGTCTGTCGTCCCCGGCCACCGCCACGGCGCGGGTCGTCCCCGGCCTCCACCACGGCGCGGGTCGTCCCCGGCCATCGCCACGCAGCCGGTCGTCCCTTGCCTGAATCGTCGCGTCGAACACCGTATCAGACGATTGAAGTTGTCCTGCTAGACTGGGGTGCAAAGTTCCACGACACTGGGACCTTATACTGGTGTAAAAACATGACATTTTATGTTGTCAATAGGTGGCGCTCTAATTGTGAGTCAATATTGCAGTGCAGACGTGTTCAGGGTGGGACTCTCATGAAACGTGAGAAGTTTGAACCAGATCGGACGATGGACACTGAAGTTATAACAGTTTAGAGTATTGTGGCGAAGCATGAAATTCGTCCATGTTCAGGGCGTCGTAATTGCACTCCCGTAGGACTTTTGTAAGACCTTTCAATGATTTTTAATCGTCGAGGCCTCTACAACAGGCTCACAAAGTTTGGTAGGAATCGGATCAACGGTGTAGGAGGAGTTCGTTAAAATACAAACCTTTCAATTGAAAAATGGCTGATTTACTGTAGCGCCCCCGAGTGGTCAATTTTAATAAAACTTTCAGGATATGTTCCATGGTGTTATGTCAACATATCCTGCAAGTTTCGTGACAATTGGGTTAAATATTGTGGAGTTAAGTCTATTGATTTCTAGAGCCCCGCCCCTCTGATGTTCATTGGCTAATAACTTCTGAACGCAACGACCTTTTACAAAGCTTTTGATGGTACTTGCCCAACTTGGTCGAATGATGACGCACAGCAAATTTGGTGAGAATCGGATCTACTGTTCAGGAGAAGTGAGCAAAAACGTGTTTTTCACAAAATTCAAAATGGCGGAAAATTTCGGTAGGCGGACTTTAGTAGTCCCTATGGCAGTTTTGTAGAGGACACTTGTCTGCACATGTGTACCAAATTTTGTGTCAATTGGAGTTACAGTGTGCGTTGTGTGGACGAAACGTCGCTAGGTGGCGCTAGAGAGCATTTTTTTTTACAAGACCTCTAAAATGTTGCAATTTTCGCCAGTCCCCATAGGCTCAGAAATTTTTTTCAACTTCTGAATATGAGAAGGCCTCCAAAATGGCAACGGAAGTTGTGAAAAAATAATAATAAACATTACAGTTTCAATAGGGCTTCGCTGCCCGACGTTGTCGGCGCTCGGGCCCTAATTATCATCCAACTGCAGTTCCGCTCAGTTCTATGTAATGTTAAAGGTCCCATGTGTAGCATTTGGGGGATATATTGGCATCTGTTAATAATTAGTGTTAGCTTAAAATGAGCCGTTATGTCAACATACAGATTGGGTCCTCTTCACACAGTCCACCATGTTTTTACAGTAGCCCAGAAAAAATCAAATCAAAAATGGGTTCTAGATGGAGACATTCAGGTCATCAGCTTGCCTTACATGCTTAGTACAAAGGAAACATTTCCATTGGTTGTGATATACAGACCTCTCCTGTAAATGCTGCCATACCCCACATGCTGGCCCTGAAGTGCCTTCAGCCCTCGATTTTTATTTTGTACTCCGCAGTAGCAGTACTCCTCACCCGACTGCTCTCGTCAACCTTTCCAGCTGATTTTAGCCAGAAGGCTCTGATAAAACATGTGTACGCTCCCTCCCACTACCCAAGATAGCAGCTTACTGGTGAATAAAGTGGAACATTAAGAAGCTAAAAATGCCAGATACAGACTGTTGGTGGGACCCACTGAGACTACAGACCTATTACAGACTGGTGGTGGGACCCACTGAGACTACAGACCTATTACAGACTGGTGGTGGGACCCACTGAGACTACAGTCCAGTGGTGGGACCCACTGAGACTACAGACCTACTACAGACCAGTGGTGGGACCCACTGAGACTACAGACCTATTACAGACCAGTGGTGGGACCCGATGAGCTCTGTCATCTGCCATTTTACTTGGAAGCTTGCGCCTGTGGAGCTGTGCATCATGGGAGTTGTTGCCTTCTATCTACATGGGCCAAAAAGTCACCGCCTGCCTTTTCTCGGTCAAGAAGGCACCAAATTTGAAATGTCTTTTAAATTCTGACTACATTTATGACCCACTTTCAATACAGATCCATGTTTCCACCGGTTAAGTATTCCTTTAAGATTTTGATGGAGACCAAAAACAAACTCAAAATTGAAGGTTTTCGTCTGTCAGGTTGCCAAAAGTTCAAATAAATGCTATGTTGCTATATGTCTTTATAGGATAATGTGTTCAGCTTATTCTGATGCTCTCAAGTATGCAAGTCCTGTGCAGTTCATGTGAACTGTTGCTGATATGCTCATATACCAGCTACAGTATACATTAAAATGAAGAGTAAATCCCATGTGAATGCAGACATTAGTCTTGTTACAGCAGTGATAATAACGATATATCTATCACTTAACATCAAATGGATATAATTCTACCAGTTATAAAGTACACTCACATATACACACAGATTAAGTTTAAGTATAACAGGCATTGGCCAAGTCAACAAGAGATGCAAGTTAATACCAAACAATGAAGCCAGATGAATGTTCAAGTCTGAGTGTTTGTTTTTGAGATTCTTAATTTTTCACATTCCACACTTTGGCTTCATAAACTCTGTCAGTTATCTTCTTTTATTGGGCCATTAAAATGATTAGTAGGGCAGTTGTGTAATCCATGTCTAAAGTGGAAATGGTTTGAAATAACTGTGAGTGACATCTTTATATATCTGTGAATTATCACCTCCATGCCTTCCGTCTGCTGCTGCTGCTACTGGACATGTGTCGGGAAATAAATCTCTGTTGCTGATTAATCTGATTTTAACTGCTTAACTAATGCATACAGATGCACACAAGATGTACACACACACACACACACATACATACATGCATGCACAACAGGCACTTGTCTATCATCCACTTAACCCTTCACTGTCATGATATGCAAGCTGGTCGGACCAGAGCAGAGCAGGCCAGAAATAGCCTGGGCTTGGAATTGCAGTACTCATGTGCAGAGCTAAATATGGGATGGCTCTTTAACTTCACAGAGAAGATGCAGGGCAATGCATGTGTACAGTGTCGCATCACACCTCTCAGATTACCCTCTTATAAAATAGCTTGAGATGGTTTTAATGTTATTTGGCAGTTTGAAGCATGAGTAGAAGTGTGCAATATCATTTGTGCATAGAAGTGGGAGTATTTCAAAATGACAGAGAGACATTTGCTTTTCAATGTGTTGATTGTTGACTGACTGTAATTAGGGAATAAAACACAAAAAAATGATATGTTTGGGGTTAATTTTTTTTCCGAAATTAATCACTTTTTTTGGTTTCCTTCTGGCAGGTTCTCCCGGTCCGACGAGCTTTCCCGACACCGGCGCTCCCACTCAGGAGTGAAACCATACCAGTGTATCGTCTGCGAAAAGAAGTTTGCCCGAAGTGATCACCTGTCGAAACACCTCAAAGTCCATCGCTTTCCACGAAGCAGCAGGACAGGACGCTCTGCAAACTGACTCTCCTGACCCCACTCTTACAGACTGACGCTAAGCGGAGAGGCGGGGCAGAGGGGGATGTGAGGAGGCCTGTATGTGTGTTTGTGTGTACGTGTGTGATTAAAGACAGAGGAGGGGGAGGGGGTGAAAGTCCAAACACCTTTTTAAAGGAGTCTGTGCAGGACTCCTGCGCTTGTGTGTGTTTATGTTCAAATGTGTGACGTACATTCATGGTACTGTTCTAATTTATTGGGTGGTGAGGAAAAGACTGTAAAAACTAAACATAAACAGAAAACTGTTACTTGACACAACACACTCACAGGTGGAAAACGCTTCTTGTACATAACTTTTTTCTCACTCAAATCTTTTAGCTAATCTGATTTGAAGAAAGATTTGTTACTTAGTATTTTTACACTTTGAGGTGTGTGTTATTGTTATTGCTGGAGTAAAAAGCCTTTATGAGTAATAATGCATCACTAAGGGGTCTGCTACTATTTAAACCCCCAGTTTTTTTCTACCTTCTTTGAGCCAAATGTTGTTAAAATAATAGCAAAAATGCATCACTTAATGGCTTGAATTGAATGTGTCTGTTTGGAGCTTGCTGGACATGTTGGGGGCCTTGGTTTGATTCTTCCTTGGTAGATGCATTGACATTCCTGTAGCTTTGAATAAGTGTCTATGTTGCCTTTATGTCTTGTTACAGGAAATAAAACACTTTAGCACCTCTAACATAAGAACAATGTTCTTGTCACAATGTAATTTGCACTGGCACACATGACATTAATGGTTGTCTACCCACACAGTGTAGGCGTACTGTAGTCTGACTTGACTCACTATTCTGTAACACCTTTGTGTCTCAATTGGTCAATTTATAGTCTTTTTGGAACAAAATGAATTGGGGCGCAGCTACGTCCAATGATGATCCAATGAAAACAAAATTTACAATATTGATTCTTCTGTTCTGTCTTCAACTCATCATTGATCTCAACACACAACTTTGTTTTCTGCTTTTATGATGCCATATCATTTATTCCTTCATGCCACTTTATTTACTTCATGTCACTGCTGTCCCAAGGGCCACAAGTAAAGGCTTGTGTCGACGCGTTGAGTCACAGCACGTCAAATTTCTTGCATCCTCTCATGTCACAAAAACTATTTTTTTTATCTCTGCTGTTACATTTCAATCTATATGAATTTTACATATCAAATTCGAGTGGATTTGTTTGCTGTTTTTTTTTTTTTTTTTCTTTGCATTTGTTGCCCATTTGTTGAGACTGCAAATTGACCTCAGACCAGCAGAATGAATTAAAGTGAGCCTTTCTTAACAGCCACATCTGTTGCTACAAATGCAAGTCGATGCATAATAAAATGCAACATAATTGTAAAAGCAGAGATGAGACACAAAGTGTAAGCTACATGTTAACATTTGCCACCATAAGCTGCTGGTTATACCAGACCAAGTAACGCCTCGGTTTAACTCCTAAACAGATGTGTCCAGCTGTGGACAATGAGGTCATACAGAACTTCTGTTTATACAATCTGCTTGGAGGAGGCTCTCCACACGTGTGCAGTAGATTGCTATGCTATGCTACTAGTGGAGTGGCCGCCTGAACAAGTCTGTGCTGTCAAAACAAATTGGCAGTACAGGGATGTGTGCACAGAGACTACATGAACACCCGCTCCTAACAAAATGTACGTAACACAGACAAGCATGGACGGAAAGTAAAACTTTGGCTTACGGCTGAAACAGCTAAACAGCCGAGTCCATTACATTTTTTAAAAGGAGGTGGTTTATTGCTTGTGAATTTAAAAAAAACAATTTGACACTTCTTCTTTCAAAGGTTACGTAGGTGAGCTTTATTATCAGGAATATTTGCACCTTTCTTAAAAAGACATCACATAAAATAGGGCTCTCCTATTGAAGCTTCTCCTCTTGCACAAATACATTGATTTTCCTTTCATAAAATGAAAAATGTTGAATGTTAAATTATTAATATCAAATTTCACTACAATTCCATTGATTTTCTTTGATCTCATTAATTGTTACAGCACATTCAAGGTGAATAGAAAGTTATAGGTTCCAAATTGTATCTGTTTTTATCAATTAAAATTATTTATCCCTGGTATTTAACATTTCATATCTCTGGCCATGAAATGAGCTGCTGTTGTCTTGCACTGTAAGGGTACAGTGACTGTTATGTTTTTGTTTTGTTTTTGTCATATTACATTTACATGTATAAATTGCTTTAGTGCGTGTCATTCTGTATCTCAGTTGAATTCAACCAAATGTGTCATGGGAAGGACACAAATGCCTGCTGCACAGAGATCAGACATGGTTTCCTGTGCCATAAAGTTGAGCATCAGTTGATCACATTCAGGAATAGAGTTGGGTTTTTTGGGTTTTTGGAAACCTACAATGATTGGAAAAAATGATTGAGCATTCGCTATGCAGCAGCTGAATGATTCCCCTATGGAAGAAGTGTATTATAAATGTCAGGCATTCCTTCCATACAATCAGGAGAAACACTTTTCTGAATGGGTCCTATGTAAGTCCATGAATGTATGTAAATACTATGCATCTGAACGGAGAAAGGAAATATTCATCAGAATTGATCACACATTTCCCCCCGTGTATTCAAAACAGTTTCTTCAGTTGAACACTGCTTGGTGCAAATTGTAATAAAGCATAGTGTATAATGAAATATGTCTACTACTACTACTACTTATGTATGTATATAAGTAGGTTTTGTGCTATGTAAACACTTTGCACAAGAGTTGCTTAAAATGTTATATTTTTGCTTTTAATCTATACGTAAAAAAAATTGACAATAAAAATCAAAAAGGTAAATATATTTTTTTATGTTGTTGTCTTAGTATTATTCACAGTCGTGCTGCTTTATCACACAAACATGACAAAGTCTTTTTTATTGCTGTCCCAATATTTCTTTAATTTTGGTGAAATGCAGTTATTCTAGTTGGTGTCATCATGGCAGCCCTCCTCTTCCCTCTTGTGTCATTGTTTTGTTTCCCCATGTTTGTCATCCTGATAGTTTCTCCCCCTCTCTGTGTGTGTGTGTGAGCCGGTGGGCGTGGCGTTCTGCGGCTGCAGCTCCAGGTGGGATTCATCAGTCACTAATCACCTCCCAGCAGTATAAGAAGCCTGGTCTGATTGTCACTCATCGCCAGATCGTTTCGTCAGCATGAGCGTTCTTGCTCCCTGTTTCGCCTGCCTGCCAGTTTGCCGTTCAGTCTGCCTGCCTGCCTGCCTGCCTGCCTGCCTGCCTGCCTGCCTGCCTGCCTGCCTGCCTGCCTGCCTGCTCCTTCGTCTACCAGCTTTCCCTGTGCCACTGTATCTCGCTCTGGGAAATTGTTTGTTCAGCACACGGACGCCATTACCACGTGGAGGGACGCCTCACCTGGCTTTTGGTCTTCACTGGGCACGCTCTGGAGAGCTCACCACTCGCACCACTCGCACCATTGATGTCACCAGCCCTGTCCCCTTTATTTCCCCTGTGCACATTGCACTAGTTGTTTATTCTGTCACACATTAAATCACGTTTAATTGACTTTCGTTGTTGTGTCTTGCGTTTGGGTCCAATCTTCCAGTGTTTGTTCATAACATCACGCTTGATGTCAATGTTAACATAAAAGATTACATGAAAGGCAAATGCTGTCACTTTACCTTACAAATCACAAAAAAGCACCACAGACGTACAATAAATAATTAATTAAATTGAGATTCACTTCATCTGAAGAGTCACTCTTGCCACAAGGTATAATTCTGGTTAATGGTAAAAGCTCAAATGTAGCAGAACAATAGGATAGTGGAAATAATATATGGAAGGAGGAGTTAGCAAACTGACTCAGTAATGTGACTTAGAAATATAATGCATTACCCGCCATACACTATGCCACACCAGACCAGCTAATTGCATACAGGATGTAAAGATAGAAGATAAAAATAGAGGAAACAAATCTTGTATCCTCCGTCTGTGGTCACCCAGAGATATATGATATAACCTCTCCTGGGACAGACATCAGACTTAACTATGTGCATAAATGTATGTATGGAAACCAGAGACTGTCTATGGTACAAACACCAACATCACTGCCATATTTATGCTTAAATGACGTTATTTTGAGTGTTGCTAGAGCAGCTACAATGTTAGCGTAGCCTAGCACCCATCAATCCAAACTTGGTTTCCTGGTGTATCTGGGACTTCTCAACATGTAAAAGCAGCAATAGTGGTTATCAGCCATGATTGATGAAACCTGGTTGGTGTCTTCATGGAGGGAAGCCCCCATTCTCTGTGGCGCATCAGCTGGATGTCTAAAGTGCAGCCCGAGCCTTCTTCCAGGCTGGTTGAAACACTCTTTTGGGCCATTAAACTGGGGGTGGAATACAGAGGAGAGGCTGGCTGTGGCACTGATTACTATGCACACCTGATTACAGGTGAGAGAGAGCATCTGGCTTGATGTTACTGGAGTCTGGGTAAAAATTGGGTAAACTGGGTAAAATTAATTTGGTTGAAAGATAATGCCCACCTAGCTTGTCTAGAATTCAACCTCTTTGTAGTTTTGATATACTCAAAAATGCTGTGATTGGACCATCCCTATAAAGGCTGTCCCCTTCAGTCAGTGCCTCAAAGCCCCCACCCCCATCATCAACCTTGACAATAAACAGACAGCTTAGGGTCTGGCAAGGTGTGGACAAGTGCAAGGTGACCCGATGCTTGAGTGTCTGGAATGCCTCTGTTTTGGAGTTTCACTGAAACAACTGGCAATAGGGGAAGTCAGAGCTACAATTTCTTATAAACATCTGTAATACCCATCCCACCGAGAGGAACTGAAATGACAGGAGATGTTATATTTAGATGGATAGATGGATGGATAGATAGATAGATAGATAGATAGATAGATAGATAGATAGATAGATAGATAGATAGATAGATAGATAGATAGATAGATAGATAGATAGATATTACCTGCTCTTGGCTTTTTATACTTTACCATCAGTAACTTTTTCATGATCTTATATGGTATGTATTTTAAAGGTCAAGATAAAATCCAATAGAAGAAGGTTAAGTTACCCATATTGTCCTTGTGCCTTTTATCCACATAGCTCAGGAAAAGAGTAGAGAAAAAAAATGTTCCCGTAACTTTACAGAAGGAACATAATGCTGGGAAATGTCAAGATTTGTACCACATGGGAAATTTGCATGGAAATGATACCCCCACTCTCTGCTCTCCCTTCATCCAGACTCATTTTTTCAACCAACCATTTTTTGCCCCTTCTTCACAAAAGCCGAGTGTGTTTGCTGAGTCACTGTAGTGGCTAAGAAAGAGGTAACTGCTAACAGCAAAAGCAAGCTGTGCCTGGTGGACATAGAACATGTTGATTTATGAGTCAGCGCACTCTCAGAAGGATTCTGGGATGCATTCGGTTGCTTTTCACAGGTTCAGAATTGAGGCTCCTTTTTCTGTTGATGTCTGTCAGTCTAAGATTTTCCTAGAGATGAAAAAGGATTCAGTTTACTTACATTTCTAGACACCACTTAAAAAGATACTTAAGTGGTTTAATACTTAAACACTGATTGCGTGGCGATGCCATAGTGAGCATGTGTGAACATGCAACAGGAGAATCAAATTGCAGTCTAGTACCATACAACTTACATTACATAACATATGCAACATTCTGTATGTTGACATAGTTGAGTACACGTGCCCCTGTTCCCCTTTCTGTTTCCGTTTTCTTCTGTGTTCAGCTGTCTGTCCCTGGGTTCCTTTTCTATTTACAGCAATCAAGCTCTAATTAACACTTTGACATATGGTTTTGGGGATGGGTCACATTGCGGTATTTTGAATATGAGCAGTTACTGTCATGCAGGAACAGGAAGTTTAACATTGCCTCTTTACCCTAGCTGACCTACCCTAACCAACCATGTATTGCCATGCTGCATTGGCTAATAGCACTTGCTGTTTGTGCTGTAACCAGGGATGTACAGGCAACTGAACTGCAGTGGAGTGGTAACGTTATGAAACCCAGAAACCCATAGTTAATTAGTTAGATTTCTCAATCTTAAAGGAGAAATCCGGTCATTTTTGACCCCATTTCCGTTGTCCCCAGGGTCATCCCGACAAAAATTGACGTTGCCTTGCCCGAGATCTGTACCTGCCTGGCAGCCTTCCAGACTCGCTCCAATGCTAACCCATTGGGGCAACTTGTATCTGCTTTCCTGGGCCTCAGAAAACAATTCCAAGACCTATGCAACACAGGTTGGGTCCGTACGAGACACCACGGCGCTCGTTCAGCTCAAATAGTGTAGCAAAACGACACAAATATGTGTGTTTTTGCATGGAGTTACTCACCTCAAATCACTCCGTAGACATTAGCAGTAGATAGCCGAGCGCCTGTCGTCCCTCCCAGTCACCGCAGAAACAAAAACGTTTTCCACATAGTTTTGATTTTGTATCCATAAAGAAACGATCGAGCAGTGCAGTCATCATGTCCGTCATAAATCCATGAAGCTGTTATGTCCATATGTATGACTATGTTACAACATAGCAACGATAGCTTCAGCTAGTAACGTGCCGGGCGCTCGTCCGTCCCAGTCACCGCAGAAACGATAAGGTTTTCCTTGTAGTTTTGATTTTGTATCCATAAAGAAACGATCGAGCAGTGCAGTCGTCATGTCCGTAATAAATCCATGAAGCTGTTACGTCCATATGTATGACTATGTTACAACATAGCAACGATAGCTTCAGCTAGTAACGTGCCAGGCGCTCGTCCATCCCACTCACCGCAGAAACGAAAAAGTTTTCCTTGTAGATTTTGTATCCATAAAGAAACGATTGAGCAGTGCAGTCGTCATGTCCGTAATAAATCCATGAAGCCTTTATGTCCATATGTATGACTATGTTACAACATAGCAACGACTGCTTACAGCTAAACAGTAACTCCATGCTAAAACACACATATTTATGTCATTTCGCCACACTATTTGAGCTAAACGAGCGCCGTGGTGTCTCGTACGGACCCAACCTGTGTTGCATAGGTCTTGGAATTGTTTTCTGAGGCCCAGGAAAGCAGATATAACGTGCCCCAATGGGTTAGCATTGGAGCGAGTCTGGAAGGCTACCAGGCAGGTACAGATCTCGGGCTAGGCAACGTCAATTTTTGTCAGGTTTTTTGCTTCTAATAAGTCGGGATGACCCTGAGGACAACGGAAATGGGGTCAAAAATGACCGGATTTCTCCTTTAATAATCCATCCACACACACTTGTCACAGCATAGGAGAGCCCATTGCTATTGCCAGATGAGTGGCTACATTTCCCTTAAGATTGAAGACACAAGCCACTGTAACAGCACTCTAGTATCTGCGTTGGCCATATAGCGTAACCATATATGCGTTGGATTCAATATAGTTTGGGATCAGTTTCATAGGGCAGGAACCAACATGCAAAACCTTTCAACTAATCAATGACATGTGATGTAGGAGCCATAGCACTGCCTATGTCAGAAGTGTTCTCATAAGTGTCAGGCAGGTGCCCAAGGATGGGGCTGATGTTTGGCCCTCAACACCAGCTACTGACTGTTTCCCTAATAGCTGCCATCGGTGTCCTGTTGCTGTGGCAGGAAATGCATACCATGCTTCCTTGGCTCATCCTCACATCGGGCCCATTAGGTTGCTGAGGACGGCCACGCGACTGGTTGCCCCCCTGAGGCAGAAACTGCCCACAAACTGGAGAGCGGCCCTATATCCATCACATGATTGACATATTTTTTAATCCATTGTAGGGAAAAAGTATAAAAAAAACCCCAGCTTGGTTCCTAGAATGTTGCAGTGTGACCAACTACTCATGCCGTGTGGTAATGTGTTTGAGGGAGCAGAAGAAATGACACAAATCTGAAGGTCTGTTGCATGTTACTCTGCAACAGACTACAACGGTTCATGAGCTGATTTGACATGTGGGATCGGATGATGACTGTTATGTAACTGTTTAAAACTCTCAGCCAAGTTCAGTGTGGTGTGTGTGTGTGTGTGTGTGTGTGTGTGTGTGTGTGTGTGTGTGTGTGTGTGTGTGTGTGTGTGTGTGTGTGTACGTTTGTGAGAACGAGTATATATGTGTGTTCAAGAGAAAGTTGTAAAATGCTAATGAAAGAACATGTAGATGTAACAAGTCATTGCAACGTCAGTGAAATCAGAATATGCTGGCTAAAGAGAAAAAAACCCTTTGTGTTACCTTCACAGAAACCTGTACTCCATCTTCTCACATGGTAATACTTGAGTTTTGCAATCATAACCATCTTCCACGTGTTGTCTATACTGTGAATCAGCATCTAAAAGCAAAAAGCCTGTCCGATCTTTTAATTCATTTGACACTTTTGGTGAATTAGAAAGAGAGATAGGCTGGAGAGGCAGCCTTCAGTTTCTACGCACCACATATCTGGAACCAACTTCCAGAAAGCTGCAGGTCTGCTGCAAATCTCAGCTCTTTTAAATCAAGACTGAAGCTTCTCTGTTTGCCGCTGCCTTTCAGTAAACAATATTATCTATGAACTTCTTATGCTGCACTGTCATTTCTATTCCTTGATATTCTTGTTTTTATTTATTTTAGAAATGTTTTATTTTACTTTATTGCCTTGTTTTAATGTTTTTTTCTCCAATGCTTTGAATGTTTTATGTAAAGCACTTTGAATTGCCCAGTTGTTGAAAGGTACTATACAAATAAAATTGCATTCAATTATATTTTTGTCTTTTATTCCTAGTTTCTTGGACATCTACCATGATGAAAATTGCAGGGTCTCAATTCAGGTGGTGCCTTGCCCAGCATCAGTAGTAACAGCGGGCAGGTGGCCAGCACAGGTGCCCCTGTGTTGGGGTTCACGCCAACCAAATTCATCCTCTCATGTTGGACTGAGGACGAACTGGATGCCTGGATACCACCTCTGGATTTACAAGTGGTATTATGAGAGAGGACAGGCTTGGTCTTGCTGGTTAGCATGCTCATGTTGGTAGACATCTGGCCACATCTTACACATTGCATCTTAACTTTTCATCTAGCGCTGTCATCAGGTTGCTAAGTAAGACTTAGCTGTACTTTCTGTTTTGTATCCAATGCTAAGTAGCAAATGTTAGCAGCTGAGAACATGGTAGACTGAAAATTATACCTGCCTAACATCAGCATATTAGCATGGTCATTTTGAGCATGTTAGTCTGCTGATGAACATTAAGTATGCATACGCAGTCGCTCAACAGATGGCGCATTAGCAATGGAGTAGCCTACTTGTTGCCTTCATTGCAGAATGTTTTCATTGTCTTGCTAATAAACTTGATGAGATTGGCAGGGTTCAATATTTCAAATCAGATGTGGATGTTTTCATAAGAATGGCAGCCTTCTTACGATTATGGGAGAAACATGTATTTTGATATGTTGCTATGCCTTTGCTATATGGATTGAATACAATTATGCATCCCTTTGAGATTAAAATGTTTCATGTGGTGTCATAATAACACTTAATTATAACCTCATTGTTGATGCAATGCAAATAATATCATTATAGAAATAAATTATGAGGGAAAATGTTGAAAGAAAATGTATTCTACATTGGCCTTTTTCACCTCAACTATATCTGATCTGTGCATTTCATTATAAAACAATCCAAGCAGAAGAAAAACGTTTTTTACATCCGATGGCTGGATCTCAAGCACACAATGTTCTGTTCCTCTGGCAGGCAGCTTGTACGCACACACAAACATACAGTGTGCTGAGATTTGTTATTTTAATTGAAACAATGGGACGGGTACTTCATTTATACACATTCCTCGAACACACATACATGAGGAGACACACTCGACAGAAACCAAAACACATCAACTTGCACATGTCCACAGCGGTCGTACAAAATGGGTAGCATACTGTACACACACAGGTGGAGGAGTGAGGCAGTCTCCTGGATGTCAGGAAGCTAACAGCGCCAAATGTATGACAGCAGGAGGTGATGGATTCTAGCAATTTAGCAATTGATGTGTTTCAAAGAGTCTTACATAATCCCCACAGGACACTAGGCAATAGGTGGACACAAAGAGTCTTCCACTGTAGCTGAGAGGAAATATGTCATTTTCATCACTCGCATGACTTCTCGTTTCATGTTTTTTGGCACGTGTGTTGTCTTACGTGTTATGTGTCTTACACATTTATTAGCTGCAATTAAAGAAGTCACTCTGGTCTCGGATCCCATGAGAGTCAATTTAGCTCTGCACCGGTCGCACCTTATCACAAACGATGTTCATGTGTGAGTTGCAAAATGATCTCAATCACAAACATGCCTCTGCATCATGGCATTACATGCAGTTAAGACATGGCAAGTTGCAGAGGGGAAGGTGTTGAAACCATTTCCATTGTGACTAGCAGCATTAACACTTAATAGAAAGTAGTCCCCAATAGAAACTGTTCTGCAGTGAGTTCTGTGGAATAATAATAATATAAATAAAAAAAAGTTCTGCATTGAAAAACTAGCATCAGCAAATGTAGTCCCCAAAGGCATCAAAAGGAAAAGTAGTCATGCAGCAGAATCCCTCATAAAAGTATTTTTATTGAGTTGTTATTATTACTGTTGCATTAACAGGCAGCGTTTCAATGGAGCTAATGTAGGTTTGTATTCAGTTGGGTAACACAACTGACAGTGTAAACTTAATAATCAGTGAAATAAATACATATCAATGTTGTTAGACCAGAAGCAATTTACCTCCAGCTGTCATTAACCAGAATTTGTCAGAAAGCTCTGTAGCCCAAAACACATTACTACACATCAATGCATTTTATAGTAAGCTTTATAGCATTATGGAATGGTGTCATTAATTAGCGCATGAATTAGTCGATCATTTGGAAGTCATTTTACGTGCATTAAGAGTTCAATTCATATTGAAACTCTCTAAAACAGTAATGCAGACTAATACAGTCATAAGCTCCTCCAGTCTGGGCTGGGTGACCCCCAACACTGCCTCTATATCAAGTTTTCAAGTGACTTACAATGAAGGCAGAGCCGAGAGGAGAAATCAGTGATTCCTCTTCTTTCTTGGACTCTCTCTCTGCCCACTGACTCTGAGACAATGAGAGGTGATTTTAATGAGGCAGAACAAACTGGCACATGGCCAAAGAGGCCGGCACTCATGAGGTTAGGATCGGAGTGTGACCATACCCGGGCTGGAGATGTTCAAAGCAGTTTTAACTGGTGTGGTGTGGTGGAGCATACATTGCCGTTTTAGTTTAGAGCTTTTTTTTTTTTTTTTACCTTTACTTAACCAGGGAAGAATCACATTGAGATAGATATCTCTTTTACAAGTGAGCCCTGGCCAAGGCAGCAGTACACAATTAACATAATAAAGACAGACAAGGTAATAAATAGATACATAAAACAAGGTTAGAAATTAAAAACAGGAGCAGACAATTTGGTATTATCTGCTTATCTGCTGGTATTATCTGCTTGGCAGCTGTCAATGTGAAATCATGCAAAGTAAGTTACTAAGCAAGTAGCAAAGACATCATTGTCATACTCGGCACACTATTTATATAGCATTAACAATGTGTTTGTTCTGTTTCAACTTCTCGTGACAGTGTGACAGTGATCAGGATGCCAGATAACAGGACTCTGAAGTGAAGCAGTGAAATAGAATTCCACCAGCATTAATGGGGTTCAAAGTGAAGCGGAGGCGGTTCCATGCTGATTATGTACACACGTCAATGCCTGAAATGATTACAAGGGTAGTCAGTGTTGTCTAGTGATGTCAATCACTGGATAGGGTAGTAGTCATTCGGTCTGTGAAAGCTTTTGTGTATATACGCGTGTGTGTTTTGTGTGTGTGTTCATGTACAGACATGTTTGCCAGCAGGTCTGTACATTACTTAGTTCAGTTCTTGGCTGATCTAACTCCTCACCTCCAATGTGAGTGCCTTTTCAAACATTGCGTATGTGTTTGCCATAATTAAGCTTCAATTAGCACTTTGACGCGACACCTTTTTAATGCAATTCTGATCCAGCGTGTGATTTGGTTTCTCTCTGTCAATTATTTAGTCATACATTAAAAATGAATGACTAAATGGAAGAAGTATCTTGTTCTGCATTTTACATGTAGATTTGATCAATGTGGGATGAAAGGAGGGCAATAGTGAAAAAGGAATTTGTCCTGATTTGTGATTCTGAAGCTTCAATTTAACCACATGATAACCTCCAAAAAGCCAAAGCTGAAGTGCCTTGAAGTTGCATTCTCTCTGCTGGCCATCAGGAGGCGACTCCTCTGGTTGGAAAAATAAGTCAGATTGAATTGAATACTATGAGAAAATGGTCCTACTTCTCTCTTGATGTATTATCTCAGTAAACATTGTAAACATGAGTTTATGGTCTCAATCTCTAGTTTCAGGTCTTCTTCAATCCAGCATGATGTTCATTTAGTACATTATGGTCCATTTAGAGTCCAACAGACCAGAAAGCAGGGGATGCTTTAGGGACGGGGCTACCTGCTGGTTGTAACAAACCAAGATGGCCAACTCAAGGTTTCATGTCACAATGCCTACATGCACTTCTTATATACAGTCTATGTTGTTGTTGTTGTTTTTACCTGTTAACCAACAGCAGGTTTCATTTTTTAAAGTTTCTTCAAGAGATATCCCCAAAAGGATTACACACCTTTAAAGCACCGAAACCCGTCAGAAATGTTGTTCTTTTGCTGCCATGTCTTGTAAGGAAACCACAGCAAAGCCCGACATGATAAAAGGAGATGTACATGTGAACAGCAGAGAGAGAGACAGAGACAAAAGATGTTATGTTTCTCAAAGACAATGACATTTGAGTTTTTAGAGGAGCTGCAGAGAGGGTTCATTTTGTCAGCAAGTAGTGTATGCAGGGTCTCAAGTAGCTGCAGAGCAAATACCCGTACCCTAAACACACATTCTCTCTCTCTCTCTCTTATGTAATCATGTTTTTGGGGGGCTAGCGGCTTGGCGTACACACACACGCACACACACACATACACACACACACACACACACACACACACACACACATATTGTATATTCTTGCACATGGGGAGCCATAAAAAAGCAATACATTCACCGCCTTTTCCACCATTGCCACCTTTTAAAACACATTACTTGGCTACATAGGAGATCTGTGGCTACATTATACATATAAACACTCGCTCTGAAAGCATTTTAAGAAAAGAAACCATGAATTAGAGGCATGCACGCGCACACACACACAGACACACACACCTTTGAAAGGCACAGGAGAGAGTGCTGTAAAAAAGGAGAGCAGGGGAAACATAACTTACTACGGTTTGCCCTCAGGTCTTGTGAATGTAAGGAATTCACAGCGAGGGGTGAAAGGGAGAAAGCTGTTTGCTTGCGCTGCTTCTGCTGTTGTGCAGATGGAGAGGTATGTGACAAACACACACACACACCCACATCCACGCACACACTCACACACACACTCTCACACACACGTGCTCCTGGCGGGAGGCTTTTTAACCAAACTCCTACATAAAAAAACACACACTTATGGTTCGTAAGTACACAAAAACACTCACAACACACACACAAAAATGCCCAAATGTGCAGAAGCACACACAACAGGAGACCTTTCAAGTTAAACCATAATAGCTTCCATCATCCAGTTTTGCCCAGCGTGTTTACAAAAACTCACATCTGTCAGGCCATGTCAGTCATGTTTCATACACTGTGAGGACAGTTATCTCCTTAAGACTGTTAAGAAGGATTCAGTTCATAGGAAGACTTAATAATTCATTCAATTATAATTACAATAATATGATACTTGCAACTATTTCAGTTTGGTCATTTGGGATGTTTTTCATTTCCTTTTGTCAGTTCCTTGAACGTTGAGCTAAGATTTATTTTACCCCGTCAGCAACCCGCTGACAGTGGTTGGTCTCCCATTATTTCTATTATGTAAAGCTGTTCATTTGTCCAGCAGGGAATTAAAACACCCACAGCCAGGGGTGTAAATAGAGACAGTGCAGGTTCTCTGGGGCCTGTTGGGCAGTGTAGATTTTGGCAGCTGTTTTAGATTTAGTTCTAAGTCCTTTGCACACTGAGTCCATTTTGTGTGCATTAAACTCGTCATCCAATACAATTCGGAAACCTTGCACACGGAGTCCAATCTGTTCTTTTAATATATATATCTTTTGCAAAAACTGGCTAAACGAAAATAAATGGAGTCATCCCTCAGTGTGGAAGCTGCAAAACGATTCCGATCGGTTCCAGGTGGACTTCAGGATGGTGGTCCAGTTTGCAGCACTACTGGGACCCCCATCAGAAAGACCACCGATCTCCAGATCCACCTGACCCTGAACCGCGGCTGCAGTACATCCCGATCCCAAACTGCTCGGAAATCACTGCTACAATCTGTCCTTCATCTCTGCATCTTATAGTCTTCAGACTGTTTGTCGTATAGCGCCTTGCTTTGAGTGACGAGGTGGATGAGCTCATTTGTTGATATCTTGGATGTTTGTGGGCTCTACGGTGGCTCTGAATGGTCAAAACTCTCAACGCTTTTTAGGGGATGCAAAAACTGTAGAAACTTCCAGAACCGATTTGGCACATAACGTGAGGTCGTATTTATTTTTTAACGTGCTACAATTTTGGATGAAAAAACGGACTCAGATTAAAATGCTGAGTCACATTGCAATAATTTTATTTTGTCTTAGTTTTAATCTAGTTTCAGTCCATGGCAACTTAAAGGATTTTAGTACAGTTTTAGTTACATATACATACATATCTTGTCCTGTGTCTGTTTTCATCAGATTGTATTGAATATTTTAGTCAATTTAGTCAAGACAAACATTAATTTAACTTTGAAGAAAAAAATATCTGAGGCACTCAAGAAGTCAAATGATAAAAAGCCTTTATTGGTACATGGCTAATCTAATAAAAACATGCCAACATTAATTTAACTTATTTCCCACAAGAGTTTAGGTTTTTGTGATCTGATTTAAAAAAACACATAGAATGATGAAGAATGCAGCATTGTAGGGATGGGAATTTAAAGCATAAATCATATTAGAAATACAAAAATCATTGGACTGTTTGATCATTCCTCAATGCCAAACCAAGACAGTTTGGTGAGTTTCATATTAGTGTATTCTTGTCTATTTTGTATGAAGTGTGTTTTTGACCAGCTGATCTTGTGCTTTCCACCGTTATGAGAGCCAATCCGCCCGTTCAATATGCGTTAATCAACCACCCGGACCTGAAACCGCCAACTTAATGCATTATGCAGGACTGACACAAGAAGGAAAGAGACAGACTGAGCACTGTTACTAAAAGCCGGGTGAGTCATTCCTTTCAAACATAAAAGCAGCAATAAGTCATTAAGGCCCGTCATAACAACATGTGCTATTTTTCCTGGTATGACCGACGTGCAACAGGCATCGGTAAATACAGGGAGTGTATAATGCAACATATATGAAGTTCCACAAAGAGGAGGAATTTCTAAAAATACTGTATGTTTGTTTTCTCTGACGCCCTTCTTCATTTGATGCAAAAACCTCAAAATTACCTGCCAACACTGCCAGTGGTGCAGCCCAAAACATCTCTTGACATTTCTGCTTAATAGAACACTAACGTAACAGTTAGTAACAGCATCACTAACGAAAAAAAGGTATCATGGGGGACCCTATAAAAAGGCTTGTGTTTAGTCTTTATCACATTGACAGTAAAATATTTTTGAAAATCACCCAACATTAGCGTTTTCAAGATAAATGTTGGGGTTGCACCAAGACTAATAATTTCATTGCTGGTAACAAATGCTTGCATTGCTACCAAGTACATGACGATAAAAATCTTGAATTTTGAAACTTGAAATGCAGCATAAGCAGTTATCATGTTCAAGAAGGCTGTGTGTAATCACTAGCTCCAGGTTTGCTTTTCTGTAGCTGACCTCTGACATCCATTTGGAAGAGGACAAAAGAGGAGAATCAACCATCGGACAAATAAAGTATTGTAAAATCTGTCTTTTGGGAAGGTTTTCCCTTCAAATTCCCGGCACACGTTTTTCCATGAGTGTTGCCTTGACTTCAACGAGAGTGGTGGAACATATAAACTCAAAACACAAGCCTCTTTCATAGAATACCTTGGGAAGTGTAGTTTTCCTGTGTGTGCGTGTGTGTGTGTGTGTGCGTGTGTGTGTGTGTGTGTGTTGTGTGGGTGTGTGTTTGTCGGATAAAGAGAGAGAGCTGTGTCTTCATCCATGTGTCGGTGAAATTCTCAATAGACACTATGCGGTATATGTATACAGAAACGCACACACAAACTCACACACACACCCACACACACACAAAAACACACACACACACACAAACAGACACACACACACAGCCACAGCGGGTTTAAGGAAGGGAGCGTTTTACCTAATAAATCTCATCTGGTGGACTTTGTTCCACTACTCAAATTACCTCCCCGTCATTTAGTGTTTCTCAGTCGAGTTCGGTTGAAGTTTAGCGCTGCTTTCCTGAACACTGTGGTTCTACAGAATGTGGGGAATGTCAGGAATCACGGTCCAAATTAAACTTGCCACCAAGTCTTTATTTAGACACCAAAAAAACCTGAAACTCTTGTAAACTCAGCTATTGTAAGAACCTGCATGTAGAAGATACAAAAGCAACGTATCTCATTGCTCAACAGTGTTTGCCCCAGATTAACTGGGCAGAACAGAGCTCTACACAGTGAATCACGTTGAAGTTCAAGATTAATTGATTGAACTGATGCCGACGTGATCTCATCGCTACTGTTGATTTACTATTCTGACACAGAAAGTCCCCTCGTGATCGTTTTGAAGCTGTTGGCTTAATGGACAAAATCACTTGGTTCTGGTTAGAATAAAAATATCTTTGGTTTTCAAATACGTATGTTACTTAACTTATGGATGTTACTTGGTGTGACACATTAAAGGAATTTCCTCGCTCTGAATACCACACCTATTGCTCTGTGCCTTTCATGATGACGTGGGTTGATTTACATTCGTTAGTTGAAAGCCTGCTGCATCTCATTCAGAGACTTAAGGGTGCTTTGTGCCTGAGTGTAAGACCAGGCTGCTGATGCTGTTTGCTGAATTCAACAAAGGACTGAGAGAAAGAAGAAAAGAAAACTCTTCTAAATGGTTAACTGCTATGAAATGTGATGTTCTGGCTCAAAATAATGCCTGTGGGCTAACTAAGCTGTCTTGGATCGCTTAAATGCTCTCTTGCAAACTTTGTAAAAAAGAAACAAACAAAAAAACAACACTGTTGGTGATTTTTAACTATAAAGGGCAAATAACAGGCTTCTCAAGAAAGCAGTGATATGCGATTTACTTTCTGATCCGATAAGTAAAACGGAGGCTGATGCAAATACATTTTATGTATTGTATTTATTGTATAATTGTACAACTTCTACAGTCATGAGCATCTGTTAAAAAGCAATTTCCCTGCGTAAATGAGCTGTAAACACAACATATTATTTTTTATTTTATTTATTTGTTTATTTAAAAGGGACAATGCACATCAATTGTCATTTTCAGTTTACACTCAAAATGTAAATATGCCAGAGTTAGCAAAAAAGCAAAAAAAAATGTCGTCTGTAGTCCCTTGGCAGGTCAACACATCATCACATTACATTGGTGAGAAAAAAATAAAAAGTGCAAGAAGGATAGAAAGCAAAAGAGAAAAGAGAGAGAGAGAGAGAGAGAGAGAGAGAGAGAGAGAGAGAGAGAGAGAGAGAGAGAGAGAGAGAGAGAGAGAAAAGAGACATGAAAAATAAAAAAAATAAAATAAGTGCAATACAAAGAAGTGCAGCACAAGTAGGTCAGTTATTGATGATTGCAGTTTTGGTTTTTTTTTTTTTTTTTTTTGTACTTTATTTTTAAAGTCACCACGTGTCTGTACATTTACATGTACACATAAAAGAAGGTCACGAGACATAGACAACATAAAAAAAAAATAAAAAAAAAAACATATAACATCAACAATCACATAGACAGGCACTCAGAAAATAAATAATAAATAAACATTAAAAGAAAAAAAAAAAAAAAAAAAAAAAAAAAAAGAGAAAAAAAAAAAAAAAAAAAAAGAAAAAAATATATATATTACAACGAGCAGGATAATCACAGTTACAACAACAAAATTATGATGATTAAATCAATTGTAGTAGGTTGACCACTTGGCCCATCTTGTCTCATATAGTCTGAGGTTACCCCTCATTCTATATGTTACATACTCCATTTGATGTACCTGTTGAATGGTGTCCCTCCATTTTTCTATTGTTGGCTGGGTTTTCTGAAGCCAGTTTCTGGTGATTTGTTTTAGAGCAGTTATACGCAGCACCCTGAGCAAATAGTCGTCATTTTCCTCATGGGGTGTATCTATGGTCCTTCCCAATAGCATATACTCCATATTTAATTGTACCGCACATCTTAAAATATGACTGATTTCTTTCTGTACCTTTTCCCAGAATATTTGCAAAATGGGACATGACCAGAATATATGTTGAACATTAGCGTATGGTTCGCCACATTCCCTCCAGCAGCTTGCTGATATTTTATTATTATATTTAGCTTGCTGCACTGGTGTTATGAAATATCGTGATTGTATTTTCCATGCATATTCCCTCCAATACGGCGATACAGTTGTTGTGTGAACATTCTGATTCATTTCCTTCCAACTCTCCTCTGATAGGTCTATATTCAATTCTTCTTCCCATTTCAGTTTTGCCTTTGTATCTTGATATTTACAGTTATTTTCAAGAATAGTATATACAGCCGAGATTTGATGTGGGACTTTAATTTTATCATAATTCTTTATCAAAAATTGTACCAGTGGATGTAAGTCTCTACTGGTCTTATTTTTTATTTCACTATTTTGGATATAACTTCTTATTTGTAAATATCGGAAGAAGTGGGAATGCGGCAAACGATACGCTTTACTTAAAGATTCAAATTGTATTATTCCCTTCTCATTTAAACACTGCCCAAAAATGGTCAGTCCCTTTTGTGCCCAGATGTCGAAGGCATCATCCGTTTTGTTAGGCATGAATTCAGGGTCTTCTTTTATCTCTCTCAGAGCCAGTAAGTCTTTCTTTACTTCAACAACATTTTTAATTCTAGCCCAAATTTCTAGAGTGTTTCTAATTGATATATTATCTTTTACTGGTACTTTTCGTTGGTATTCTGTACAGAAAAGAATCGTTTTTATTGAACCATGACACATAACCATCTCTATTGATCTCCACTTTGCCTCTGAGTTGTCATTTAACCAGGTACGTATGTGCTTCATTTGCGCTGCCATATAGTAATGCTTCAAGTTTGGGAGGGCAAGTCCCCCCCTCTCTTTGGGCATTTTCAAAGTCTTCATCTTAACTCTAGGTTTCTTATCATCCCATATAAATTTACCAATCATTGTATCCCAGATTTTGAAAGTGTTCACACATATATATAGTGGTATTGTTTGAAATAAAAATAAGAAACGAGGGAGTACATTCATTCTGATTGCATCTATTCTTCTACCCAAAGACCATATAGCTAATTTCCACCTATGCAGATCCTGTCTAACATGTGCTTCCAAGTCTTTGTAATTCAGCTGGTACAGTAATTTATTATTCTCTGGTAGCACAGTTCCTAGGTACTTTATTCTATCCCTGTCCCACTGCCATGGGTAGTTACTCTTCACCTCTCTACTTACTGGGGCTCCTAGAACCATTGCTTCACACTTCTGTATATTTAGTTTATATCCTGACACATTACTATAATTATCAATAACCTCCATAAGAGCTGGTAGTGATTTTTCTAGATTTGTAAGATATAAGACCACGTCGTCCGCGTATAAAGCCAATTTATGAGATTGCTCTGCTACTTTCACCCCCTCGATTTTGTTTGTTGCTCTGATACATGCTGCCAGGGGTTCAATACAGATTGCAAAGATCAGAGGAGATAGGGGATCTCCCTGTCTTGTTCCCCGTTGTAGTTCAAAACTATGCGAGAGAGTCCCATTTACTCTGATCTGTGCTTTTGAACTACTATACATAGCATGGAGCCATTTGATAAAGGTGTCATGAAAACCAAATCTGCTACAAGTTTCAAATATAAAAGGCCATGACACCCTGTCAAAGGCCTTTTCGGCATCCAGGGTAAGAATCAGCGTTTGAGTATTCATTTTCTTTGAGAAATCTATTATATTCAATGTTCGTCTTACGTTATCTGATAAATATCTATCTGGGATAAAACCAGTTTGGTCAGGGTCTATAATAAATGGGATGATCTTTGATAATCTATTTGCTATAATGCTGCTTAGCAGCTTCTGATCCACATTTAATAAAGTTATGGGTCTATAGGATCCACAACTTGTAGGGTCTTTCCCTTCTTTATGTATGACTGTAACTATTGAGTTACGCCATGTATTTGCCCACTGACCGTGGTTTAGTGCCCAATTGAAGGCTCTTTCCAAAACTAACAGTAACTCTTTGCTAAATTCTTTATAAAATTCCCCTGTAAAACCATCGCTTCCTGGGCATTTGCCGTTCTTTAACTTTTTTATCACCACCATGATCTCCTCTGGGGTAACTGCTGATGTGATGTTTGCATTTTGTTCCACTGTTACTTGCGGTAAGTTTATTCCAGATAGATACTCCTTAACTCCGTTTTGCTGAGTCAAATTATTGTCTGAACTATACAATTGTTCATAATATTTAGCAAATTCATGTGCAATATCCCTCTTGCCTTTAACCATTACGTCCCTAGTTTGATTTTTGATTGCTACTATATTTGATTTTTCCTGTTGTTTTTTTAATTTATAGGCCAAATTTTTCATTGCTTTTGCCCCGCTGTCAAAATATTTCTGTTTTGTAAAAACCAGAGCTTTCTCTGCTTCCATAGTTAATAATCTATCCAATTCATTTCTAAGTTTATTTAAAGATTGCAGATCAGAACTACAACCTGTCTCCTTATGCTTAGATTCTAATGTCTTAATTGATTGTTCTAATTCCTTTGTTCTTTTCTCCCTTTCTTTCTTCTTGTATGAAGCAAATGATATAATTTCCCCTCTCAAAACAACTTTCATTCCCTCCCACAGTATAAGTGGGTCTACTTCTCCTGTATCATTAATCTCTAAATAATTTTTGAGGGCTAATTTTATTTTAGTCTTAAAATCATCTATCTGTAGCAGGGAGTTGTTTAACCTCCATGTCTTCTGACCTTTCTCTAAGTCGAAGTTCAATTTTAAAGATATCAGAGCATGATCAGACAATGTAATTTCCTTTATGTGACATTCTGCAACCATTGATATGTGGTTCTTAAACATGAAAAAATAATCAAGCCTTGAATATTTACAGAAAGATTTTGAAAAGAAGGTGTAGTCTCTCTCTTTCGGATGAAGGGCTCTCCATACATCTGTCAGCCCTATTTCTTTCATAGCTCCTCTCATTATTTTGGCTGCTTGATTTGAACTATGTAGTCGAACACTTTGTGTATCCTTACTTGGGTCCATTATGAGGTTAAAGTCACCAGCGGCAATAGTGACTCCTTGACTTTCCAATACAATCATTTCAACAACCTTTTTAATTAAATCTGGACCTTCTTCAGGAGGATTGTAAACATTCATAAATGAAACCAATACATGTTCAATCATTCCCACAACCATTACATATCTGCCTTCTTTATCAGCAATTAATTTCTTCAGTGTAAAACCTATTTGAGGCATTATTAAAACTGCAACCCCTCTTCTACAAGATTTATATGAAGAGTAATATACCTGGGCATTCGTAAGTTTCTTAAGCTTTTCATGTTCTGATGATACGAGATGTGTCTCTTGTAAAAAAATTATATCTCCTTTTTCTTTTTTAAGCTTTACTAGTAGTTTCTTACGCTTAATTGGGTTATTGATACCATTCACATTATATGAAATTATATTTAAAGCTTTCATTTATTAGAAGAGGGGTTTGACAGGTACAATTGATTAATATTTTTTATATCTTCCTTGTTAGTTAATAAATCCTTGGTCCTACTACTTTTCAACTCATTGTGATTAACCATAAAAAGTGAACAACATACATAAATCCCATCTACAAAAATAAAGAAAACCTGACTTCCAAAGGTAGCAGTCCCTACAAGACTGCCTGTAGATTGATGATTCCCTAAACAAAAATAGGAATCTGGGGCCTCTACTAAGAATTGCCCCAATTGAAAAAGCAACAGCAGCTTATCAAACACAAGCTGCATTATATATGTCACTGTGAATACCCCCCCCCCACCCCACCCCCCCCAAAAAAAAAAAAAAAAAAAAGAGAATGAGTTCATGTCCTTGTCCTTTCTTCATCTTTGTGCAAGTTGTGTGTGTGTGTGTGTGTGTGTGTGTGTGTGTGTGTGTGTGTGTGTGTGTGTGTGTGTGTGTGTGTGTGTGTGTGCGTGTGTCAGTCCATATGCATTTGTTTGTGTCGGGCAAGTTCTATCACAGTACCTTTAGGGCTCGGATAGGTTTCCTCTCATCTCCTTCAGCAGATCCTCAGTAGTCTTATATTCTTCTCTCTGCCTCCCATGCTCCTCAAACGATGCTGCTCCTGGTGTGTCTTCGGCTTGTAGCCTGGCTCCCTGGTCTCCTTGGTGTTGAACTCCGCTGAGCGTGCCCCGTGCGTGAAGGGCTGCCGCCGCCTCCCTCGCCGTGTTGTACGTCTGGGATCCCTCGCTGCCAAATACCTTTAACTTCGATGGGTAGATAATATGCGATTTCACCCCTTTCTCTCGTAGCTCTTTCCTTATTGGGGCATATAGGCTTCTCTCTTTTTGTATTTTGGAGGAGTAGTCCTGGTCGAAGAAAATCCGGCTGTCCTCGTATCTTATTACTTTCTTGGTCCACGCCGCACGAAGGACTCTTTGACGTGTATCCCATGTCAGAAATCTTGCTATGATTGAGCGTGGAGCCGCTCCACTATGTGCCGGTTTCCTCTGAAACGATCGGTGTGCGGCGACAATGTCAAGTTGTGCTGCTGGTATCTCCAGCTTCTCCGATATCAGTGTCTTTAAAAACTTAACAATGTCGCCTCCCTCTGCTCCTTCTTTCACCTGGTGGATCCTGATGTTGTTCTGTCTAGATTTGTTTTCCAAATATTCCATTTTTTCCACCAGGTGCTTTTCTTGCTGCAGCAGGTGTGTTAATGCTCTGGCGTTGACCATCTCGTTCTCCTCCAACTTATTCACTCTTTGTTCAACAGCCAGGATATTTTCATTTGCGCCGTTAAGTGATGTTTGCATTTCTCTCACCTCTGTTCTTAAATTCTGGAGCTCTTTTCTCGTTTCATCTGATCGTTTATGAAAATCCGACCTGAAGTCCTTGATTTGTGCAGCAATATCGTCTTTTATGCTCAGCACCAGCCTTTCCAAACTTTTCCTGGCGTCCTCTTCCGCGTTCGCCATTCTGATTGTTTGCTGTTGTTCGCGTTTGTCCTTTATCTTTTTAGTTTTCGCCACCTCCGTGATCGCACCAGAGCGCAAGTTCATTCCACTGTCTTCTACTTATTTCTCATGGGAAAGTTTCAAGCAGATATCAAAAATAACGATTTTTTAGGGGGGGTGTATCGGAGAGCATTAACACAGCCGCATATCCCCGCGTGCGCTCAACCGGAAGTTTTGGTTGTTTTTAATCCATCTCTTAAGTTTTATTTTAAATTATAGATATTAACACATTGATGTGGGGAATTTGTTAGCAAACACTGACCCATTGTACACATCACTTTCACTAGCATTTATTTATCAAACAAAAAACACTCAAGCACTTTAGTATGTTGCACATGGCATGGCCTTTTCATTCTGCACAGTAAAAACAAATATTTCTGTATAATTATCCTAAAGGTTGTAGGCCTAATCCTATATCCATCCTATTTATCATATTAACCTGTTGACATTGCAAACAATAGCCCCAGCTTGCTTTTTTTGATTACTCAACCAAGTACCACAGTAAAACTTCAACAGTCCATCTGGCGGAGACCTCAACCACACCCGTAGAACCAAAAGACAGATTTCTAAGGAGACTTTTGCGGTCGACTGCGCCCCATGGGTGACACACTGTAATCGAGGTGTTTATTGATAGTCAGTTAGCCCAAATGGAGAAAAAAGTTCTCTAGTTCATAGTCTGAAGTTCATTATTTGAATGTCACTGTGTGTGTTTGTTAGCACTTGCCTTGTTCAACAGTCCATGAGTTTATTCTCCCATGTGACCCCCCTCCTCCGTGACCTCCGCTGGCTCCCTGTTGCAGCACGCATCCAATTCAAGACGATGACACTGGCCTTCAGGGCCATCAATGGAACAGCACCCATCTACCTTCAAACACTGGTCAAACCTCATGCCCCGAAGCGAGCACTTCGCTCCTCTACTTCAGCTGGCCGGCTGGTACCACCATCGCTGAAATCAAACAAATGTCGCTCAGCAAAGTCCAGACTCTGTTCTGGTGCCTCAGTGGTGGAACGAACTCCCGACTAATGTCAGGACAGCTGAGTCATTTGCCATTTTCCGAAAAAGGCTCAAGACTCACCTGTTCAGACTTCACCTCGACTAGCATGACACCCCACTAACACCGCCCCCCCCCCCCCCCCCCCCCAAAATAAAAAAACCTTACCCATAGCACTCTGATCGTAGCACTGTTGCTCTTGAAGTACTAGTTTACTCAGATGAGGACCTAACACTTGTTCTATTTTTAGCTCTTACTTTATCAGCAATGATACGTTGTGGTTTCCTTGTTTCCTTCTTTTGACAAATGTACTTATTGTAAGTCGCTTTGGACAAAAGCGTCTGCTAAATGACCTAAATGTAAATAGAGTGTTGGTAGTAAAAGGGCTGTACTGGAGTTGCCCATGCACTTGTTGCCTATGGTACCAGTACATGGTGTTGCTTGGGAGTCCAGTGCTCTAACAAACTGGATTTAGTTGGTTGAAAGTGAAAACTCTTGAAGCTTTTTTCTTACTGGTCGCTGGTAACTTTCTTCTGTTTTCTGTTGTTTTCACTTTGAGCAGGTGGCAGTGGTGCTGGCATTCTCTCTTCCAAATCAAATCAAATCAAATCAAACTTTATTTATATGGCACTTTTCATACTTGAAAGTAGCACAAATTGCCTCACAGAGAATAAAAGCGAACAAAACAAAAACGAAAAAAGATATGAACAACAAAGAACACCATGAAACCCAAGCCTCCCACCCCCACAAATATACACACAGAGATACACAGAGACATACACACTCACGCACACACATAGCCATATGCACAGACATACACACCCACACACACAAACATACACATACCCACGCACACCCACACACATACACTAGCTGTTGCTGAGGAGATATGGCTGGGCACCGAGATCTGAGGTGAGGAAGAAGCTACCTTTGGGGGCCGTGCACACCGAGAGGAATCATGGTCCATGACTGCAGGGGGCACCGCCACAGGGACCACCCCAGCCCAGGCAGACAGGAGGCTCCACACCACCGTGTAGAGCTCTCCAGCCACCCGGGCCAGGGCTGTCCACGGGACAGCACCCCCAACGGTGAACCAGAAACAACTCCCGGTGTGGTAGGCCCCCAGGAGGAAACACTGGAAAACCGAGGGGCTAAAACAGCAAAATAATATACAAGGTAGAAGCTAAAAACTGAGGGAATAAAAACAATAAAAACAGTAAAATGTATCAAAATGTATAAAATTAAATAAAATTGACCCAATAAATAAAACAATAAAAATAAATAAAAATTATAAAACAGTAAAACAGGATAAGCTAAAATAAATAACATAAAATAGAATAATAATAAAAAATGTAAGAAGCATAAAAGAAATTAGAAAACATGTCAGTTAAAAGCCTGATTAAAAAGGTGGGTCTTGAGCCTCTTTTTAAAAACATCAACATTCTCTGCGGCCCTGAGGTTCTCCGGCAGGCTGTTCCACAATCGGGGGCCATAGTAACTGAATGCCGCCTCCCCATGTGTTTTGGTTCTGACTTGTGGTATGGTTAAAAGGCCAGCACCGGAGGACCTCAGGGTCCGCAAGGTTGATAGGGTAAAATTTGTGCAGATAAATAAGAAGGCCCGAGACCGTTAAGATATTTAAAAACTAGTAAAATAACCTTAAAATCGATCCTGAAACGCACAGGGAGCCAATGCAGCGATTTTAAAACTGGTGTAATGTGCTCCCGCCCTCTGGTCCTCATCAGCATGCGTGCGGCTGAGTTCTGTGATAATTGTAAATTGTACATGTTCTTTTTGGGAAGAGCAGAGAGCAGGGCATTACAATAATCTAAACGACAAGAGATAAAAGCATGCATCAGCACCTCCTTGCTGGCCTGAGAGAGAAACGGGCGGACTCTGGCTATATTCTTAAGATGGTAAAAACCTATCTTTGTTATGTTTTTAATGTGTGGAATAAAAGTGAGCTCAGAGTCAAAAATCACACCCAGATTTTTTACAGATTTTGAAGGTTTAAAATCCTGTAACTTTGGTAAAAGTTTCTCTCTCTGGCCTTCAGGACCAATGACTAAAACCTCTGTTTTGTCCTGATTGAGCTGCAGGAAGTTTGCTGCCATCCATGACTTGATGTCTACAATGCAGTTAAAAAGGGCATCAATTGGCCCTGTGTCATCAGGAGACATGGCGATGTACAGTTGCGTATCGTCAGCATAACTATGAAAGCTGATGCCGTGCCTCCTGATGACGTCCCCAAGGGGAAGCATGTTCCAAGGCAATTTCCTCTTGATCTCCCCTTGGCCTGATGTCTCATCTTCATCCTACAAGGCTCCTCTGTCCTGAGCCTCTTGCAGCTGGGACTTGTTTTTGATGCTCTGCATCTTGTGAGTTTCTTGTCAGTATCCTCGCCGTCTGTGTTTACCTGAGGGCAGTGGCACCGCCAGCCGGAATCCTGTACGCACTGTGCATACTTTTTTTGAAGGTGGGCTAGATATTTAAATTTCAGCGGGTGACACCAAACAACGTCTGCCCAAGCAAGTCAGAGCTTTTCTTTCGCTCACACAGTGACCTGGAGAGACGCAGCCACATTTGAGAGGACGATCGCGCGTGTGTGCGCAATAGCGCATAGCGTGTGTTGGTCCCTCTCCACTACACAATACAGCTCGGCTCTAGTCTCGTCACCTCTCTGCTGCTGAGCACTGTGGGCCGAGCCGATGCATGTCTCTCTCCCCGGGCCGGGAGAGTTATCATACCGTACTGTGCGTGTGTGTCCAAGCGTGTGTGTGCGTGCCTGGAGTGCTCACAAGCGTGCGCTTGTGTTTAGGGCGGGGATGGAGGGCACAAAAAAAAATTTGCACCGGGCCCTATCACCATGATATACGTTGTATTTTGCCGTTTCTGTGCGTACATTGAAATTGAATCCTGGCGGCGCCACTGCCTGAGGGTACATCACAGGCAGAGACTGATCCCTGGACATATAATAGTACCCATAGACTTCGTCATCTCTTTCATCTTCAACGTCTTCTTGGTTTGGTCCTTCCCTGGTTGAGCTGTGATTTGTCTCTTTACTTTGGCAGGTTTTAGCTGGATCTCTTCGGGAAGTTGGTCACATGGTAACAGTAGATTACGGACAGAATTCGCAGTGGTTCCGCAGGTTTTTTGCCCCTCTGGCTGTCATATTCCTAACAAGGTCATGGTTACCCTGATGCAACATAGAACTCCATATTTTCCTGTCATGGTTTCTCTTGCTCCTCTCAGCACATTTCTTTTCATTCTCTGCTGCTTCTCATATGCCTCTTTCACCTGTTTTTTTTTTCATTTTTCTCATGTATTCTTGATGAACAGTATTCCCCGTTTCAGAGCAAGTCAACAAGTAGCCTTGCTGACCTCCCAAATAGGAGATAGAATGGAAAGAAGCCTGTGACGTCACACAAAGTGCATAAATGGGGGGGGGGGGTTAAAGACTCTTTCCAATTTTACTTCTGCTTCTCAGTGAGAGTTTTCCTAATTTGCAGTAGTATTCTGGTTCTCAAGGGAAAATCAAACTTCAACTAATATCATTTGTTGGGACCTCAAGGATTGTGTCTAAGAAAGAAGTCATACTTTTAGTGACACCTACCTGTGAACGCCATGTCGTTGCAACTGAAATACCAGTTTAGTCTAGTGCAGGTGAGAGTTGGCAATGAAATACCAGTAGACATAATATCCGAAAGATCTTTTAATGCTGCAGCATGAGCCATCCCCAGTGCGATGCAGGAATGACTGAAGAGTCACTGTTTCTATGGGCACTTATAATGCAGTTGAATTTACATACAGGTCTGACATCCTGCAGCCCCCCCTCTCCAGGTGTCCCAGATGTTGTCTTTGATCAAAGGGTCATTGTCTTATCCTGCATCAAGGGGCTTGTTTGGTGACGCCCCTGGTGGCAAATGGTCCTGCAATACGCATTGAGGACAGACAGCCATTTGCCCACAGAAATACATGATTAAATAGGAATTTCCCTCACATTCCCCCCTTTTGATTAATTTGTGAATCAAACAATTAAATCAACAATCAATAGGTACTGCCATAGAAGGATCACATTGGGGTTACAGAAATCTAAATCGTTACTAATATAAGTTGCTGAATTTATATTATGTGTTATACAATTTTATTTCTTTCAGTCGGGTGATACTATGATTCAATGTCCGGGACCCTGTTTTCTTCCTCTTCAAGAGTGTTCCTTCTTATCCCAAGCTGTGGTGCAGAGCTGAACGTACTGCTCAACTATCCTTCCTGCTTCGTCGGTGTTGTTATGCACGTCGGAGCACAAATGCCGGTCCGCAGAAGTGTACAGAGCACCATCAAGACGGGTGGAAAACTGGACCACCACTGTTCCCCACGGACCAAATTGGTCACACAGCCATTGTTGTCCGTCGGCATCACAGCAGTCCCTCCTGTGGTTTTTTGCTGGGTCTTCTTCTTCTCGTCCTCGTAGGGTTGCGGGTCTGTTCCCCCCGTCCGGATCTCTGCCTTGAGTGGTGGCTCCTTCCTGCAGTGGCTGGCGTGGACCCACGTGGCTCTCTCTGCTATCTTCACTGCTGAGTTGATTACCAGGAGTATCAGAAATGGTCCTGTCCAATGTGGTTCCCTCCAATGATGTCTCCTGCAGTCTTTTATCACCACCCAGTCTCCAGGCTGTAGTGGTCCTTGCAAGAGGGTTGGTAGGGCTGCTCTGACCTGTGTGTGGACAGACTTGAGAGTTGGAGAGGTTAATGCAGTAGTCAAGCATAGCATAAGTTGGCTGGATTCCTTGTCTTCTCCCGACATGGGTCTGAGGCACACTAAGCACTTTGGGAAAAGAAAACTTTAGAACAAAATGTTTGTGAGTGGTTAGAGAAGTCCCGTGTACACTAGGAACTGTCAGCTGTTTCTACCATATCTAGCCAGGAACTGATACAAACATCTTTGCAAACCCAGGTTTTCCTTTGGAGGAGAGAGGAGGTGTTATTTGGGAAGAAAGGTTAGGCATTTTCACATTTTACATTGTTATCTGAATGGGTCGTGGTGAGCAGGTTTCCACAATTGCCACCATGCAGTCGTGTGGTTCAGAATCCACTGCTGTAGACAAAAGGCTTGCTGGTTAAGTACAATGCATCAGGTTATAGTGACATTAGGGAGTGAGAGCAAAACATTATGGTATTGCATCATCTGTGCTGGAGTGAGGTGTCATTTAGCGATGACATTCATTCTTTCTTTTTACAAACAGTCTGTGTCAAAAGGTTGCTCTGAGTCGGGTCAGCCCAAGGTCGGGGCGGCAGTCAGGGTTTGTACAAGCTTAACAAAGCTGGCATGTCCGTCGTTGTCCAAGTCTGTGTGTTTGTCGGTCGATGTCCATGATCATGTGTCATGCTCTGCAGAGGCTGTGCCATCTCAGCATAATTTTAAAGATGGCTTGGATCCGATTATCGGTTTGTTTGTTTTTAAAACCTTATGGGAAATAATGTGGTCTAGGAAGGTTACTTCCTGTTTTACCCACTACAATTTTGAGAGGCTGACTTTGTGGTCTTGTGCTGCTAAACACTTTAGCAGTGCCACTGTGTCAACCTGGCATGCCTGTTCACTTTCTGAAAACCAAAGTGAATTGTCGACCTACTGCATAATTTTACTCTTGCAAGGATGTTTTAAGACCTTTTGTCTCAGTAGCCCATCGCGGCTCTGGTGTGTGTCCAAGAGCGACCTGTGACATAACTGTGTGTGGATCAGAAACCAATGGAGCTCTGGCATAAACCGCGTTGTTCTCTGCTCTCATATCCCAAACAAATTGCAAGACCGCTGGTTGTTTTCCTTGAGGTGCCTTTTTACTGGAAAGATAGGTGTGCAACAAGGTGAATCTGGACATGCGAAAACTCCATGCTCCATGAGCAATCCAAATACTGGAGCTACCCCAAAATAAATGATCACCAGTTAACAAATCTGACTCATATCCTCTAAGCCATTGTGTCTCAAAATCTTCATCAGCTGTGAGTGTGATGCATTCAGTGCAATGTTAATCGTCAATGTATCTGTGTGTAACCTCCCCCCCCCTTTACGATTTGCATTGCAAAGGTTGTTAGCTGTTGAACAACAGAGTGAGGATGATCACACTTCAAATCCCATGTGTATTCATACAAACGGAGGAATTGGGTCAAAAGTGACACCCTGAAAATGCCTATTTTCTCTGGTGTGTGTTTGTCTGTGTGTTTTGCTCACCCATGTCCAGTCCCTGTTCCGTCTCTCTGCCTAGTCACCAACCTCCTCTCCCATGTGTCCTTCTCCCTCTTGTTCCTGGATTTGTTACTATAACTCCTGTCCTCTGGTCAGAATTGCCATTCTTCTGAGTTGTTTTTTTTTTTTTTTGCTTTGGGACAGTCTTTAATCCAGTGAACTCCCACAGTGGTGACAGGTGTGGTGAGCAGTGTTTTTGAAATGTCCATCCATGAGCCCTGCCCCGTCTGCCTGGTCTTCCTCTGCCCTGATGGTTTGGTTTCCGTTCATAGGCCTGCAGTTGAGCCATTTGCAGTCTATTTTCCAGCTTTGCCTTCTTCTTGTCAGCTTTCTCCTCAGTTCTTGCTTACATATTTGGCATAGCTGGAGCGTTCAGATCAGGCAAAGGTGCAGCAGGTCCGATGACTCGTGTCCGGCTGTCGCAGGTAATAGTTGTTGTGGTGCAGTTCAGGAGGTGTGTAGGGAGGAGGAGGCCGTGCTTCGCCAGAGACACAATCCAGGTCCTGGTGTACTCTGCCTGTGGGAAAATTAGCACACTGGGTTTTTAGTTCCCCACCCCCCGCTATGTTAATTATTTTGTATGTCCCTGTACAATACTGCTGTTTACAATCACTGAAAGCTTTTCAACCTCCATGAAATGTTTTTTTTTTTTTTTCTTTTTCCCAGCACTAATTGCTGCCTTAATACATCTATCTGATTTAGACTGGAACTACCATTCGATGAAAACCCATATTTCTCCCAAACCTCCAGTTACTCACATGTTCCGTCTCCATGCTTGTCACACATGGTCTTTGCACACCCCTCATATAAAATTTTGGACCCCTTAGTTTACTTTGATTCTTACCCATGGTAAATCATTTCAACAAGTCTTACCAGAAAGAACCCAGAGATTCTGTGATACCACACACAATTTCTAATGTGGACCACAGCTGTAAAAATAGCTGCAGCCCGATCCGGATCCTAATAAACAAAAACAACAAACAAAGCAAACAAACAAACAAAACAAAAATAATAATAAAAATAGAAACTTTTAACTGCGCTCAGTCAGTCGGGACCTTTCAATGAGATATCATTTTCCAGATATTCATTGAAAGGGTGATTGGCCCCTACGTCCAATCTGGTCAGCCCGTCTGGACTTGGTGCCGACCCCTGGTACCTCCATTGTCAGATCAGTACTCTTGAAATTGGGTGCTACTGCCTCGTTAGCTCTATTAACGCGTTCACGTCTGCCGTTAAGTAGATTCTGGATAAAATAGAATAAAAGTTTAACTGCGCTCAGTCAGTTGGGACCTTTCAATGAGATATCATTTTCCAGATATTCATTGAAAGGGTGATTGGCCCCTACGTCCAATCTGGTAAGCCCGTCTGGACTTGGTGCCGACCCCCGGTACATCTTGTCAGATCAGTACTCCCAAGATCGGTCGCTAACCTCTCGTTAGCTTAACTCGATTAACGCGCCTGCAGACGCCGATAATAGACCCTTCCGGCCCTTAAACGCGAGTTATTTCCTTACTCGATCAGCGTGTCCCAGACATCGGTGATAGACCCGTCGGCCCGTACGCGAGTAATACCCATTAGGCCTCTACTATTGAATATTATCAGATATTATGTCCTCACCTTGCTGTGTCAAGGATTCTGTGAAGCACAACCGATTCAGGCGCCCTCCTTTCTAACCCCTTTGGTTGGTTACGATCCTCTGTTGGGAAGAAGCTTTGGGCTCCGGAACCCAGTCTTTGGGTCCGGCTGCGCAGTTGACCTGTCGGTGTGTCTCAGGAAATCCTCGAAGCCAGCAATCCCGGACGAGCCCCCATTTGTCGTTGCAACTGAAATACCAGTTTAGTCTAGTGCAGGTGAGAGTTGGCAATGAAATACCAGTAGACATAATATCTGAATCTGAAGATCTTTTAATGCTGCAGCATGAGCCATCCCCAGTGCGATGCAGGAATGACTGAAGAGTCACTGTTTCTATGGGCACTTATAATGCAGTTGAATTTACATACAGGTCTGACATCCTGCAGCCCCCCCTCTCCAGGTGTCCCCCGATGTTGTCTTTGATCAAAGGGTCATTGTCTTATCCTGCATCAAGGGGCTTGTTTGGTGACGCCCCTGGTGGCAAATGGTCCTGCAATACGCATTGAGGACAGACAGCCATTTGCCCACAGAAATACATGATTAAATAGGAATTTCCCTCACAGCCAGATCACAGATTCCATTATGATTGGTCAACTGCAGTAGAAGTCTGCTTCTTCCTACTGAGTGGATCTACTGCAAATCTTTCTTTCTCTTTGTCTTGAGATGTCAACCTGAGCACAAGTCTCATCTCCCTCTCTTTTGCCATGGATTCCGGATGGACAAGAGGTCTCATACATTTCTCCTGTGACCTCAATTAGAAAAGAGGTCGCCCCACCTCTGGGATTTGGATCTGAGCACGGATCTCATCTCCCTCTGTTCCTTTCCTGGACTTTGCCTGAGAAGCAAGTCCACCAAGCAGTCTCCTTACAAACAGCCAAACATGCTGGCGGTTGGTGCCTGCTTCAGCCTACAAGCTACAGCTACAAAAAGACCCAGTTCACCTGGCTGTCAGGACCAGACGGACAGGACAGGACCCACAGAGCAGATCAGAGACGAACGGGTTCAATTAACAGGCAAGAGTCGATACACGGGAAGTCAGTCCACAGGGCTACAGTACAAAAACGTGAGGCAGAGGCAGGTCGAAAAACAGGCGAGGGTCAGATACCAAAAACAGGCAATACGGAATACTTTCACTAGGGAAAATCCACGAGGAACAGGGCCGGAACACTACAGTCACAGACGCAGACGAACTGACAAAGACACATGGGGAGAGAGGGGTATTCAAGCACAAGAGGGATGAGACACAGGTGCTGACAATCAGTAATCAAGGGAGAACTAGACAGGAAATGAGGAATACATGCAGGGAGAGAAAATAAAAGACAAACAGGAAACACAAAACAACATGTCAAACTTTACAGGTCCTGACAGTACCCCCTCCCCCACGGCCGACTCCTGACGGCCCGGGATCAGGAGGACGGTCCCTGTGGAAGTCCCTTATGAGGTCACGGTCCAGGATGTCCCGAGCAGGGACCCACAGCCTCTCCTCAGGCCCATAGCCCTCCCAGTCCACCAAGTACTGGAACCCCCTCTCCCTGCGGCGAGCCGCCAACAGCTTTTTCACCGTGTGGACAGGGCCGCCATCGATGAACCGGGGAGGCGGTGGGGGTTTGGAGGGCGGGACCAGAGGGCTGTTCCTGACGGGCCGGATCTTGCTGACGTGAAAGGCGGGGTGCACTCTGAGAGATCTGGGGAGCCTTAGCCTCACACACACAGGATTAATAACCTTTGACACTGGGAATGGGCCAACAAAGCATGGAGCCAACTTACGAGACTCGATCTTGAGGGGCAGGTCCTGAGTAGATAGCCAGACCCGCTGCCCAACTTGATAGTCAGGGGCCGGAATCCTCCTCCTGTCAGCGTTCCTCTTGTAGGCTTGGGCCGTTCTTTGGAGATTCAGACGGGCATGTGACCACATCCGCCTGCAACGACGAATCATGGCCATCGCTGATGGGACATTGACCTCCTCCTCCAGGGCCGGAAACAGCGGTGGTTGATATCCAAACACGCATTGGAAGGGAGACATGCTAGTGGAAGCGCTGGGGCAGCGTGTTGTGCGCGTACTCCACCCACATGACATACTTGCTCCACGAGGCGGGATTCTGGGATGCTAAGCAACGGAGTCCGGTCTCCAGGTCCTGATTTAACCGCTCCGACTGCCCATTGGTCTGAGGATGGTGGCCAGAGGTCAGACTAACGGTCCCGCCGTGGAGCTGACAGAAGGCCCTCCAGAACTGTGCCACAAACTGCGGACCCCGGTCAGAGAGGACATTCCTGGGAAACCCAAAAACTCGACAGACATGGTTCAGGAGAGCCTCCGCCGTCTCTTTGGCGGAGGGGAGTTTAGGCAGCGGTATAAACCGCACCATCTTGGAGAACCGATCCACCACTGTCAACACAGTGGTGTTACCTTCTGAGAGAGGCAGACCAGTGACGAAGTCGAGTGATATGTCCGACCAGGGCCGCCGTGGTACAGGGAGGGGCTGGAGGAGTCCCGCACAGGGGGCATTTCTGCTCTTGTTCTGCTCACACACTGGGCAGGCCGACACATATTCGTTGACATCATTCCTCATTCCAGGCCACCAAAACCTCTCTCGGACCCGGGACAGTGTTCTGCGGAAACCAGGATGACAAGAGACCAGAGATGCATGAGCCCAAGCAATCACAGGACCCCTCAAATCAGGGGTGACAAATAGTCTGTTGTGTGGTACCTCAGGTGGAATCTGCGCTCCCTGATTGGCTCTCTTAACCTGCTCTTCAATCTCCCAGGAAACATAGCCAACCACACAGGACTTGGAAATGATGGTTTCAGCCCCCTTCTCATTACAGTCTTCATTAAACAGTCTTGACAGTGCATCAGGTTTAAGATTCTTGGAGCCTGGCCTGTATGACAATGTAAAGTTGAACCGGGAGAAAAAGAGCGCCCACCTTGCTTGCCGAGGGTTGAGTCTTTTGGCCGTCCTAATATATTCAATGTTCTTATGATCGGTCCACACCAGGAATGGAAGTTCAGTCCCCTCCAGCCAGTGTCTCCATTCCTCCAGGGCGAACTTTATGGCCAACAGCTCCCGGTCTCCCACATCATAATTTCTCTCCGCTGGCGAAAACCTACGGGACAGAAAAGCACAAGGGTGGAGTTTGCTGTCCTCTATCGGCCGTTGGGAGAGCACGGCCCCTGCGCCCAAGTCCGACGCGTCGACCTCCACCACGAATTGCAGCTTGGGATCTGGAAGCGTTAATACAGGGGCAGTAATGAAACTGCGCTTCAGCCTTTGGAAAGCTGACTCTGCCTGAAGGGACCAGGTGAACTGCACCTTGGGGGAGGTCAAGGCATGTAATGGGGCCGCAATGCGACTGAAGTTTCTCGTAAACTTTCTATAAAAGTTCGCAAACCCCAAAAACCGTTGGACCTCTCTCCTGGAAGTGGGAGTGGGCCAGTCCTGTACTGCTCGCACCTTTGCCGGATCCATGCTGACTTGGCCTTCGGAGACAATGAGACCTAGGAACGACACTGAGGGCACATGGAACTCACATTTCTCTGCCTTAACATACAATTGGTGCTGGAGTAATCTTTCTAGCACCAATCTGACATGCTTCTTATGAGTCTCAGGATCTGGAGAGAAAATCAGAATGTCATCTATGTACACAAACAAAAACGTATTCAGAAAGTCCCGAAGAACATCATTAACCAAGGTCTGAAACACTGCAGGAGCATTAGTTAGTCCAAAAGGCATAACTAGATATTCATAATGTCCAGTAGGAGTATTAAAAGCAGTCTTCCACTCATCCCCCTCTCTGATGCGAACTAAATGGTAAGCATTACGCAAGTCAAGCTTTGTAAAAATCTTTGCTCCCTGGAGGAGCTCAAAGGCAGTGGAAATGAGGGGGAGAGGGTACCTGTTCTTGACTGTGATGTTGTTGAGTCCACGATAGTCAATGCATGGTCGAAGGGTCTTATCCTTCTTGCCTACGTAGAAGAAGCCGGCTCCAGCCGGTGAAGAGGATGGACGGATGATTCCGGATTTGAGGGCAGCCTTTATGTACTCGTCCATCGTCTGCTGCTCCGGGGCCGACAGGGAGTACAGGCGACCACGAGGAGGTGAGGTCCCCTGGAGAAAGTCTATGGCACAATCATACAACCGGTGAGGAGGGAGAGACGTGGCCTTAGCCTTGTTGAATACCTGCTTAAGGTCCAAGTAGCACTCCGGGACAGCAGACAGATCCGGGAACTCCCCCTTATCCACATCCTCGGGGGAAGTAGAAACTCCTCCTGGGCCAGGGTCCGCCCGACCCGCCAGGCACCGCGTCTTACAGTCGTTCCCCCATGACAGGACCTTGCCGGAGACCCAGTCTATATGAGGGCTATGTAAAATTAACCAAGGGTACCCCAAGACAAGGGGGTGTTGCGGTGCATTGTACAAATGAAAACTTATCTCCTCCCTGTGTGCATCAGGAAAAGTCAGTGTTACAGGAGAGGTGCGGTGCGTAACCAGGTACATCAGGCGCCCATCTAAGGCGGTGGCTGACGAGGGAGAGTCTAAGCAAACAGATGAAAGATTCAGTTTCTTAGCTAGTCTAATGTCAATGAAATTAGCATCAGCACCAGAATCAATGAGAGCATTGTGAGACAGAGACAAGGTGTCAGAAGAAAGAGCGACTAAAGAAAGCTGCCGGCAAGGCCTGTTCTTATTGGGAGTGGAACATACCAGCACTGAAGCTTGACGAGTGGAGCCGCTGCGTCGCACGGGGCAGTTAGCCAGGAAGTGACCCAGTTGTCCGCAGTAGATGCAGCGTCCCTCATTGCGTCTCCGAAGCCGCTCCTCAGGCGTAAGCTCCAGACATTTTGTCTGGAGCAAGGAAGGAAGCTGCTTTGTATGTTGTTGGTAAGTCAGAAACTAATTGTAGATTTGGGTTCAGGCATTGTGTGAGTAAAGCTAGTTGCAACATTAGTCTGTGCTGATAGCTTGTTGTTGAAATCGTCGTGAAACTGCATATGTTAAGTGAGTAATCAACTAAGTTTGAGCCACCTCAGGTGTAGTGAATAGACTTGATTAGAGGGAGGGGTCACACACAGTGCTTAAAGGGCTGCCAGCAAGCCTCCTTCAAACCACATTTTGTCTGGAGCAAAGAAGGAAGCTGCTTTGTCTGTTGTTGGTAAGTACTTACGGTAAACTGCGCACTTAAAAAGGCTGTCACTACAGCGTCAGCTGCAGCGTCTGGCCATCTGAACGAAGACAGCTGAACAAAGACAAGGGAGTCTATCTGCGGGAGTCAAGACAGCTGAACAAAGACAAGGGAGTCTATCGGCGGGAGTCAAGACAGCTGAACAAAGACAAGGGAGTCTATCTGCGGGAGTCAAGACAGCTGAACAAAGACAAGGGAGTCTATCTGCGGTAGTCCATCGAGGACGTCCATCGAGGTAGGCATAACATCTTACCCCCCCTCGCAGCCATGTGTCTTATCCCAGTCAGGACATCACACTGGAGAAGATTTCACCATTTCAGCCTATGCCTCCCTGCAGTCTCTCCACTTCCTGGCCCTCACAGAGACCTGGATCACCCCAGAAAACACTGCCACGCCAGCTGCCCTTTCAACTGCCTACTCGTTTTCACACTCCCCAAGACGAACAGGGCGAGGAGGAGGAACTGGGCTCCTCATCTCACCGAGATGGTCCTACCAGATCCTTCCTCTGGACCACCTACCCCGATCTACACTTGAATTCCACGCCGTCTCTGTCACCCTTCCTTTCAAACTCAACATCATAGTCATCTATCGCCCACCCGGTCCTCTCGGTGACTTTTTGGATGAGATGGATGCCCTCCTGAGCTGCTCCCCTGATGATGGCACACCGCTTGTCGTCCTCGGTGACTTCAACATCCACTCGGGAAAGCTGCACTCATCTGAATTCATCAACTTCTTTTCCGCATTTGACCTTACGCTCTCCCCCTCTCCACCAACTCACCGCGCCGGGAACCAACTTGACCTTGTCTTCACAAGATCCTGTGGCATCTCGGCACTCTCTGTTACCCCGCTCACCGTGTCCGACCACCACTTTGTGACTTTCTCCCTCCCCATGGAGCCCACCACATCCCTCCCCTCTACGCCTCGAATGGTCACCAGCCGCCACAACCTGAAATCCCTCACTCCCTCCGCTCTCTCCTCAACTGTTATCTCCTCGCTACCATCCTCAGAACAGTTCTCCTTAATACCTACTGAGGAAGCCTCCTCCATCCTGATGTCCTCACTCTCCTCTTCTTTGGACACTCTCTGTCCCCCTATCTCACGACCTGCGCGATCATCTCCCCCCCCCCTCCCTGGCTGTCTGAACCTCTGCGAACCAGCAGATCATTGTTGCGAGCGTCAGAGAGAAAATGGAAGAAATCGGGCCAGCACGAGGACCTTACTCACTACCACCGCCTCCTCTCTGACTTCACCTCAACTGTTTCGGCAGCTAAATCTGCCTTCTACCTGGCAAAGATCAACTCTTCTGCCTCCAACCCCAGGAAACTCTTCTCCGTGTTCTCCTCCCTCCTCACCCCTCCTACCCCTCCGCCCCCTTCCTCCCTTACTGCCGATGACTTTGCTACTTACTTTACCAAGAAAGTAAATGACATCAGCTCCTCATTTACGCCTATTCCCTCCCAGAAGACATCTCCCCCAACCCTCAACTCGGATGGTCTTACCAGCTTTACCCCCCTCACCTCTGAAGATGTTCACGCACTTGTTACATCTAACCGTGCCACCACCTGCTCCCTCGACCCGATCCCCTCCTCTCTTCTCCAAGACATCTCACACGACATCTTTCCATTCCTCACCACCCTGATCAACTCCTCCCTCACCTCAGGTGTCATTCCAGCGGATTTTAAGACAGCTACCGTGAAGCCTCTCCTTAAAAAACCCACCCTAGATGCTACTGACATCCAAAGCTACAGACCTGTATCTCTTCTTTCATTCCTCTCTAAAACCTTGGAACGTGCCGCCTACAACCAACTGTCATCCTATCTCTCGCTGAACAACCTCCTAGACCCTAATCAATCAGGATTCAGGACTGCTCACTCCACTGAGACGGCCCTCCTCACAGTGACCGAGTCCCTGCGAGATGCCAGAGCCTCGTCCCACTCCTCCGTTCTCGTTCTCCTCGACCTATCTGCTGCGTTCGACACAGTCAATCACCAAATCCTCCTCTCCACTCTGGCTGAACTTGGCATAACTGACTCTGCTCTCGCCTGGTTTACATCATACCTGACAAATCGCACCTTTCAGGTCACATGGAATGGCTCTATGTCCAAACCCTGTTCTCTGGACACGGGTGTCCCTCAAGGCTCAGTATTAGGACCGCTTCTGTTCTCACTATACACCAGATCACTAGGTTCTGTTATCACATCGCATGGATTCTCCTACCATTGCTACGCAGATGACACCCAGCTGTTCCTCTCTTTTCCCCCGTCCTCTGACACCCACATTGCAACTCGCATCTCGGACTGTCTGGCTGACATCTCTGTCTGGACAACTGCACATCACCTCAAGCTTAACCTGAATAAAACCGAACTCCTCTTCATCCCAGGGAAAGACTGCCCTCGCATGGACCTGTCGGTCACTGTCGAGGGCATCACAGTATTGCCGTCGTCAACTGCGAGGAACCTGGGTGTAATCCTCGATGACCAACTATCCTGCACCCCCAACATCACTGCTGTGGCCCGATCCTGCAGATTTGCCCTCTACAACATCCGCAGGATTCGGACCCTCCTCACAAAGGATGCAACGCAACTCTTGGTCCAAGCACTGGTCATCTCCCGCCTTGACTACTGCAACTCTCTCCTGGCCGGACTCCTGGCCTCTGCGATTAAACCATTGCAGCGTATCCAGAACGCTGCAGCACGCCTTATCTTCAATCTACCCAAATTCTCCCATGTGACCCCCCTCCTCCGTGACCTCCACTGGCTCCCTGTTGCAGCACGCATCCAATTCAAGACGATGACACTGGCCTTCAGGGCCATCAATTGAACGGCACCCATCTACCTTCAAACACTGGTCAAACCTCATGCCCCGAAGCGAGCACTTCGCTCCTCTACTTCAGCTGGCCGGCTGGTACCACCATCGCTGAAATCAAACAAATGTCGCTCAGCAAAGTCCAGACTCTTCTCTGTTCTGGCGCCTCAGTGGTGGAACGAACTCCCGACTAATGTCAGGACAGCTGAGTCATTTGCCATTTTCCGAAAAAGGCTCAAGACTCACCTGTTCAGACTTCACCTTGACTAGCATGACCCACCCCCCCCCCCCCCCCCCCCCGCCCCCCCAAAAAAAAAACCTTACCTATAGCACTCTGATCGTAGCACTGTTGCTCTTGAACTACTAGTTTACTCAGATGAGGACCTAACACTTGTTCTATTTTTAGCTCTTACTTTATCGGCAATGATTCGTTGTGGTTTCCTTGTTTCCTTCTTTTGACAAATGTACTTATTGGAAGTCGCTTTGGACAAAAGCGTCTGCTAAATTACCTAAATGTAAATGTAAATGTAAGCTCAGCCCTCCCAATCTGCATGGGCTCCTCGACGTCTGCAGAAGAGGAGACTGGAGGTGGAGACTGTGGCGGAGAGGCACCTCGGAGGAACGGAGGAACGGAGGCCCGGGGCGCAGGAAGGGGGGGCGACTTCTCGTCGCATCGCGCTGAGCCAGCCGTTTGTCGATCTTGGATGCGAGTGAGATAAGAGCATCCAGCTCGGAAGGTAGGTCTAAAGGTGTTAAATGGTCCTTGACCCGTTCAGAAAGTCCATTGAAAAACGCATCCACTAAAGCAGGCTGGTTCCAGCCACTCTCTGCTGCCAGCGTCCGGAACTCAATAGCATAGTCCAAAACACTCCTCCTGCCCTGCCGCATGGCTACGAGAGCTTTAGCTGCTTCTCGCCCCGAGCAACAGTCTGAAAAATCTGTGTGAACGTTTTAACAAACAGAGGGAGCGAGTTGCAAACGGCGGAGTGGCGGTCCCACTCAGCGGTGGTCCACGCCGACAGGTAAGAAATCATGTATGCAATTTTACTACGATCAGACGGGAATGCTGATGACTGGAACTCAAAATGCAACTCACACTGTGTCAGGAATGATCGACAGTCACCAGAGTCGCCTGAAAACCGCTCCGGACTAGACAGGCGCAGGTGAGTGTTTTCTGGAGACACGGAAGCGGGAAGAGCCTCCGGTTGAGCTCGAGCGGTGACTGGGGCGGCCGCGCCCCCCGGCGGCGGGGCGACGTTGACCTGCTGCAAACGATCAGCCAGTTGACTAAGCTGGGAGGCAAGCTGATTATACGCGGCCTCTTGGCGTTTGGTGGACTCGGCTACCTCCTGACGCAGCCAACCCATCTGTTCCTCCTGGAGGCGAAGGCGTTTGCCCTGAGCCCCCAGCGCCTCCCGGACAGGATCAAGATCTGCGGGGTCCACCGACATGGTCAGTTTGTCCTGTCTGGACCAGACGGACAGGACAGGACCCACAGAGCAGATCAGAGACGAACGGGTTCAATAGACGGAGTTTATTAACAGGCAAGAGTCGATACACGGGAAGTCAGTCCACAGGGCTACAGTACAAAAACGTGAGGCAGAGGCAGGTCGAAAAACAGGCGAGGGTCAGATACCAAAAACAGGCAATACGGAATACTTTCACTAGGGAAAATCCACGAGGAACAGGGCCGGAACACTACAGTCACAGACGCAGACGAACTGACAAAGACACATGGGGAGAGAGGGGTATTCAAGCACAAGAGGGATGAGACACAGGTGCTGACAATCAGTAATCAAGGGAGAACTAGACAGGAAATGAGGAATACATGCAGGGAGAGAAAATAAAAGACAAACAGGAAACACAAAACAACATGTCAAACTTTACGGGTCCTGACACTGGCCTCCTCCCTCCCAAGACATAAGATCACTTCTAGTTGAGACGCAGCTCACTAGAAATTCCTTTATCCACAACAAGGACAGCAACTTTCCTCCACAGGAACCTGAAGACAGAAACCTTATACCCTTGTATATTATTTAGTTATACAGGCCACTTAGACCTAGTGTATGTTTATTTGTTTATTGTTAATAAACTCCTTTTGAACATACTGCCGTTTATTAATATTGTATAAGAATGAATCATATCAATATGTTGAATTCCAAATTCCTTCAACTGTTTGTACTCATATGCTAATAACTATTCATTATTGGCATTTGAATATAAACCCCTTTATATTGAGTCAAGCTTCAGTTATATTTTTCTTTTTTAAAGGATTGTGCCCCGTTTCCCGTTTTTATTGATTTAATTAATAATCCTATTAATATCAATCATTTTATTGATATTCAAAATGATCTATTCATAACCGTATCTAAACCTGCTATTGCCCCAACACATTAAACATCTTGTTGTTGTGGCATATGCATGGTTGAACTATACTTTATTGTAAATTGTAAATAAAAACAAAATTCACTGCTGGTAATTTTTTGTACAATATCATGTTTATATGTATATAACAAGTCTACTCTATTTCTATTCTATATTTTACATTTTTTTAATTTATATTGTTAATTTTTGCTATTGTTATTATTACTATTGTGTTTTTTGTAACATACTGTCCTTCGGCTGCTGTGGCAAACAAATTTCCCCGTTGAGGGACAATAAAGGAATTCTGATTCTGATGTAGTCATATCTACCTTTTCTTTTGGCTAAATGCACAAAGTAAATGGATACCAATTAGAATGGCTGGGTTATGATTCTTCTGTTTGAGGCAGTCACAGCTTTGAGACACGTAGTGCTCTACCTCTCGCTGTATGTGTGGCCAGAAGAAACGATCTTGAACAAGTGATGTTGTGAGTTTTACACCTTGATGTCCCATTTCGTCATAAAGGTGTCTGAGGACTGTTGTCTTATACTTCTCTGGTAGCACAAGTTGTGTTCTGGAAGCAGCCTTTCGGTGCAATATACCGTCTCCATGAGAAAACAGTTTGCTCTGTGCACTGAATTATTTCAGCTGCTGTCCCACTGGCCTTTTCTTCTGACTGTTTGAAGGCTATCACAGGGCCAATGTTATGGTCATCAGAGGACACTTCCTAATGTTTTCATCATTGCACGATGTCACAGGGTCTCATTGAAAGGCCGTCAGCATCCCCATTTCACTTTGTCTGGGTGATATCTAATGGTTATATTGAAGTCTGCTAGTTCAGTAACCCACCGAGTCTGGCTGTTGACAGCAAATACACTGCATGAAAAGTCGGATTTTCGTCCCTGTAAACGCCCGGAAATCTCCCTAATTTTCGGGAGTTAACGACAATTTACAGGCTGCGAACGCCGCGTTCGTCTGTGCCGAAAATTGTCGGAAACGAACCACAGCAAAGGCTCTAATTAGCATATGAATAGCAGCGAAACCGCGCCTGGCCAGAGATGGCTTGAATATCCTCACTCAGGATTGGATGAAACCACTAGTTTTAAACAAGTATATTCGCTCGTGATTGGTTGGCAGATCTGGTCATTATAAATGTAAAGCCAACCCACATTGGCAGATCTGTCACTATTGGTCAACCTGATGAGTCATTATAAATGTAAACCCCACCCCCGTTGGCAGATGTGTTACTATTGGTCACACTGGGTCTTTTAAACAAGAATAATCACTAGTGATTGGTTAGCAGATCTATCACTATATATATATATATACATATATATATATATATATATATATATATATATATATATACATATATACACATATATATATATATATATATATATATATATATATATATATATATATATATATATATATATATGTTTATATATATATGTATATTTATACATATATATACACATATATTTATTTTTATTTATTTATATATTTATAAATATAAATATGAATGAATTTATTGAGGAAAGGAAAAATTGCCAGGAGGAAGTATTCAAAGAAAGAGCTTTATTGACAACACAACACACAACTGTACAAATTTGCCCACACAACAAACAAATGAACTGGCGACATTCTGTCCAAATTTGGTCAATCTTACAGCCGCCTGCGGTGAGTGGCCCTGTACTTGGGATTCTTCTCTAATCGCGACTGTAGAGTCGCACAGAGCTCGGTGAGCTCCTGGCTACGATAGGATGGAGGTCGCACAATCCATCCAGACACCCCGCCAATGATGCCGTCCTCCTCATCAGACATCATGTCTGTGGTGGCGCACTTCCAACGGTCCACCTCATCGCCAGCAAGCACACTCCGTCTCGTTTCCAGCAGCTGTAAAACAATCAATAAAGACAATCAGTACTGCACGATGCACTGCGCATGGACACAACACATCTTTTAATGCACCTGAAAAATAGGTTTAGGTAGGTTTGGTCACATTGACCAAAAACGGATCTAATAAATCTAATAAGTCTTACCCTCTTTCTCCTGGAACGACTCCGAGCTGACCTCTTCACAGCTTCCGCCTGCGATGCGAGATCAGGCTGTGTGTGTCTGAAGCTCCTGCGTACCGTTTCATAGAATGTCTTACAGGCAGCTGGAAAACAATTAAATGAGTGGTATGAATAAGAAAACTTAAGTCACAGTAAAATTAAAACAAGGAAGAAGAAAACAGTAAAAGTTACTTACACACAATGGCGTCACTATCAGCGTCATAGAAATCCGGACTTGCGGACAAAGCTCCGAGCAAGTAAGAGGTCACAGCTTCGTTATGAGGCGAGGTTCGTCTGTGAAAACAAAATGAACAGTTAAGATCGGTATCTACTGTTAACGCATCTATTTCCTTATACAGCAGAATGAAAGCATATTCTTTAAATCGTACCCTTGCTCCAGTTCGTAGCGCCTACAATTCGTCTCCGAGTTGTGAAGACGGCGTACTGCTTCCTGTAAAAGACCAACAACATACACTTAACAAAGCAACTTAACGTTACACTGGTTCCTCTCTCTTGTTCTTTTACAAGGCTACTATGCTACTTTTAGCTTGGACTATTAGCTTTTAAGCTACTTTTAGCTTGGGCTTGCTTTGCTAATTTTAGCTTAGCTAGCAGTCACCAAACATATTCTTACCGCAATCATCCTGAGAGTCTCCAGCAGTCCTGAATATAAGAATTATAACATTTAAACCACATTTTCTTAAGTGAAGCCTCTCAGAGCAGCATCCCTCCTGCCGGTGAACGTGAACGTCTCCTCATCGTTCCCTCCACTGAATGAGGCGCCCGGTGTCTGCATCCGTCCCTTTAACGGACAACGGTGCACGGCGTTATTAATCACCGTTAGTAAATATATAACCACGGTTTAACATAAGCACTATATTATTAGTTAACGTCGGTAAAAACGGCACATTTTCCGCTTCGCTTGCGCTCGCTAACCCCTTTGGTAAATTACTGTCAGTAGGCTAGCCGGCTGGCAGGACCTTCGATTCGTAACGTTAACGTACAATGCCAACAACAATAAAGTAACGTTCATTATCAATACGATTTAAAAGTCAGCTGGAAACATAAAAGTCATGTTACAGTATACTTACATGTGTACGCGGTTTGTGTCGGGCTGTCGCCAGAATCACCGCAGTTTTGGGAAGTTGAGTAGATTTAGCAAGGTCCGCTGTATACTCAGAAATTCTTGCCAATGCAGTATACATCCGGGCATTTCTCGCGTACACAAATTCACATACTATTGTATGTGAACGCACTACGTACTCAAATTTACGTCACAATTAAGTATGAGTAGGACGTTAGTATGGCATTTCAAACACAGCCGAGATCTATGATCTATGAACCCATCCTTGACCCTCTAGCAGAACTACGACCAGCCATTATAAAGCAGTTTATAGTTGTTAATGTTGTGTCAAAAGGTACTGCATTTAAACATGTTATTGCGCAAGTTTCCTGGCTTCATCCCCATCCGGACAGACATTTTTATGGAAAGCCAATAGAAGTTTGGAGCTTGCAGGGAACAGACACGTCATACCCAGCATCATTTCTGCCTGTTGAGCGCATTGCTGGGAGATGTGTGGTTAACACATCCACTGTGCATTTAAGCAAGACCAAAGAAAGGGTCACTGTAGTCATACCACTATGCACAGTGGTTGAGCTCTAGGAGACTGTGATGTTGTTTGCATGAATGTACATTTTACCTTTGTGGCAAAGCCTGATTAAAAGTAATAGTTGAAGCAAATTGTTTTGTGAATCTTTGAATGAAGATGAAATGAAGTTATATCTTTGAATGAAGATGAAATGAAGTTAACACCTTTCAGAAAAATGTCACCTGGGGGAAAACTCCCCCTGCTACCCTGATTTGCATTTGTATAGCTCACAGCATTTTCATTTACATGTTAAAGCCTCCCCTAGGATTACGGGGAGGGGGGTCATGGGGGGACAACTGCCAAGCAAGGCCCACGTCAATTCCCGGCAATTTACGTCAGTTTTCGGTGTTTCCTGCAAATTGCCGTTTGCAGTCGTAAACCTGAACTTCCACGGCAATTTACAGGGTCGCTAACTGACGAAAATCCCACTTTTCATGCAGTGTAGGTAAGCACGAAAAAAAAACAAGTAGTCTCCAAAGTGTTCAGTAATGGCCCACTTCAAGGCGAGCAATTCTAATGTCCCTGAATGAAGATGCTTGAAGATGTTTTCCCTCCTGCTCTTGATACAACACTGCATCAAGGCTTTGGTTTGAAGCATCTGTATGCAGGATGAATCGTTTGTTGAAGTCTGGGAAAAGTATAGGGTGCTCAACCGGGCAATCAATCGGTTTTTCTAGTGCTTGTTGTTGCTTGCTCAGTCATAACGGCTCTCAGTTCTCCCACAGGCTTTGGTCTCTTCTCTTTTGAAGCTCTCACAGAATGAGTATCAGCATGGTCCATTTTACTGCCCTCAGGGGACACAATGTGCCCTAGTGAGCAGACCTCACGCCCGAACACCTCGCACTTACTGGACTTTTACTTCATTCCATGCTGCTGTACTCGGCTCGCCTACCTCTGTTCCAAAGAGAAGGCATGGCTCAAGGAGGTGTGGGTTCTCTAAGCTGCCCAGTGACCCCGACGCCAAGCCTGTTCCAGTGTCAGGGTTCACGGCTGATGCCAAGCCTGTTCCTGTGCTTGACGCAGCTGTGGAACCTGAGGCAGAATATTTGTGTAGTTTTAGAGGGATGGTGGTGGCTGAACTTGCACTTGAGGTAATACAGGAAACACGGATTGGAGTGTGTGTGGTGTGCCTGCTTCTTTGTGTCATTGGCTCCTCATATTCTGATCCTGCTCTTGCATGTCAAACAAAATAGTCATTATAGTTTTCTTTGCTCTTGGTCTCAATGTTTGATCATTAATGTCTCTCACCTCAACACCACGTGTTGTGCAAATGTAGGCTATATCTTCATGATCCCTGGAACCAGAGTGTATGGTAAGTTTCTGGAGCTCTATTTCAGTCTCAGCAGATTAAGTGCTTTTCTGGGTCTTTCTGAATGGATGTTGACTGACACTGGACTCTTGATCCTGTTTGGTACTTTCCAGTGTTGAGGAAGAGGATCAAGCATTGGACAGAGGTGTCTGCAACACTTCCTCATCACTATGATTCCAGTCTATGGATTCCTGGTCTTGTGTTTCAGCATGCGTTTCATTATCTTCAAGATGTTGGAGAAAACAAAAAGTATTGAGAGTTTTTTTTTTGATTACGCAATGTGCAATTAATGTCATTAATATTAAACAGGGTCTTGTCGGTTGCTTCGTGGTCACTATAAAATTGGTGCTGGGCATTTACTTTGTATATTGGTGCTGTTACTGTGGTGGAATCGAAGATGTTATACATGTGCTTTTATATATATGTGATTCATTCTTTTCCACAATATGAACTTCTGTGGAACAATGCTAGGCTGATAGTTGCTGGTGGCTGGTAACATTGCATCCTACATAAAAGCATGTACAGTTGATATCAAAGACTAGTAAAAGCTAGACCCTCTCTCTCTCATCTTCTTTTTACTTCCACGTGTGTATGTACCTAGGATAAGGTAGGGGCCCAATAGAAAGTTTAGACCAGCCATATGGGCACAGTGAACAATGATACAAGGGGCTACAAAAGTTAGTCATATCAGTGTGATGTATATACAAATATCAAAACTACTGCAGTGTCCCTTTTTGGGATGAGCCTGGAGAGGCACTGACAACAAGGTTGCTATCACTGTGGCAGGGAACCACAAATGGTAATAGAAAGCCATGGTTTCTCACTACCGCTACTTTGAGGTGAGGGGCTTGTCTCCACTTTCACTTGGCAGGGGTTTCTGCAGATGGGAATACTGTGTCCTCAAAGACAAACTACAGGTTTTCACCTCTTCAACTGAACCAGCAGGTGACCATTACATGCATTGGATGTAGTAGCAGACTAACGCCTACAATAACATTGCCCCTCTATTTTAAATACATGTTAGTTTTGAGGGATAGCCCTGTTATTCAGAGCGTTTCAGTGGATTGTAAACATGGCACAATGCCAGTCTGCAGTCAAGAAGGCGGACACCATCTCAGCCTATGCCTCCCTGCAGACTCTCCACTTCCTGGCCCTCACAGAGACCTGGATCACCCCAGAAAACACTGCCACTCCAGCTGCCCTTTCAACTGCCTACTCATTTTCACACTCCCCAAGACGAACAGGGCGAGGAGGAGGAACTGGGCTCCTCATCTCACCCACATGGTCCTACCAGGTCCTTCCTCTCGACCACCTACCCCGATCTACGCTTGAATTTCACGCCGTCTCTGTCACCATTCCTTTCAAACTCAACATCATAGTGATCTATCGCCCACCCGGTCCTCTTGGTGACTTTTTGGATGAGATGGATGCCCTCCTGAGCTGCTCCCCTGATGATGGCACACCGCTCGTCGTCCTCGGTGACTTCAACATCCACCCGGGAAAGCTGCATTCATCTGAATTCATTGACTTCTTTTCCGCATTTGACCTCACACTCTCCCCCTCTCCACCAACTCACCGGGCCGGGAACCAACTTGACCTTGTCTTCACAAGATCCTGTGGCATCTCGGCACTCTCTGTTACCCCGCTCACCGTGTCCGACCACCACTTTGTGACTTTCTCCCTCCCCATGAAGCCCACCTCATCCCTCCCCTCTACGCCTAGAATGGTCACCAGCCGCCGCAACCTGAAATCCCTCACTCCCTCCGCTCTCTCCTCAACTGTTATCTCCTCACTCCCATCCTCGGAACAGTTCTCCTTAATGCCTACTGAGGAAGCCTCCGCTATCCTGATATCCTCACTCGCCTCTTCTTTGGACACTCTCTGTCCCCCAATCTCACGACCGGCGCGATCATCCCCCCCCCCCCTCCCTGGCTGTCTGAACCTCTGCGAACCAACAGATCATTGTTGCGAGCGTCAGAGAGAAAATGGAAGAAATCGGGACAGCACGAGGACCTTGCTCACTACCACCTCCTCCTCTCTGACTTCACCTCAACTGTTTCGGCAGCTAAATCTGCCTTCTACCTGGCAAAGATCAACTCTTCTGCCTCCAACCCCAGGAAACTCTTCTCCATGTTCTCTTCCCTCCTCACCCCTCCTACCCCTCTCCCTCCCACCTCCCTTACTGCCGATGACTTTGCAACTTACTTTACCAAGAAAGTAAATGACATCAGCTCCTCATTCACGCCTATTCCCTCCCAGAAGACATCTCCCCCAACTCTCAACTCGGATGGTCTTACCAGCTTTAGCCCCCTCACCTCTGAAGACGTTCACGCACTTGTTACATCTAAGCGTGCCACCACCTGCTCCCTTGACCCGATTCCCTCCTCTCTTCTCCAGGACATCTCACACGACATCTTGCCATTCCTCACCACCCTGATCAACTCCTCCCTCACCTCAGGTGTCATTCCAGCGGATTTTAAGACCGCTATCGTGAAGCCTCTCCTGAAAAAACCCACCCTTGACGCTACTGACATCCAAAGCTACAGACCTGTATCTCTTCTTTCATTCCTCTCTAAAACCTTGGAACGTGCTGCCTACAACCAACTGTCATCCTATCTCTTGCGGAAGAACCTCCTAGACCCTAACCAATCAGGATTCAGGACTGCCCACTCCACTGAGACGGCCCTCCTCACGGTGACCGAGTCCCTGCGAGACGCCAAAACATCATCCAACTCCTCCGTTCTCATTCTCCTTGACCTATCTGCTGCATTCGACACAGTCAACCACCAAATTCTCCTCTCCACTCTGGCTGTACTTGGCATAACCGACTCTGCTCTCACCTGGTTTACATCATACCTGACAAACCGCACCTTTCAGGTCACATGGAATGGCTCTATGTCCAAACTCTGCTCTCTGGACACGGGTGTCCCTCAAGGCTCAGTATTAGGACCGCTTCTGTTCTCACTATACACCAGATCACTAGGTTCTGTTATCACATCGCATGGATTCTCCTACCATTGCTACGCTGATGACACCCAGCTGTTCCTCTCTTTTCCCCCGTCCTCTGACGCTCACATTGCAACTCGCATCTCGGACTGTCTGGCTGACATCTCTGTCTGGACAACTGCACATCACCTCAAGCTTAACCTGAATAAAACCGAACTCCTCTTCATCCCAGGGAAAGACTGCCCTCGCATGGACCTGTCGGTCACTGTTGAGGGCATCACAGTATTTCCTTCCTCAACTGCGAGGAACCTGGGTGTAATCCTCGATGACCAACTTTCCTGCACCCCCAACATCACTGCTGTGGCCCGATCCTGCAGATTTGCCCTCTACAATATCCGCAGGATTCGGACCTTCCTCACAAAGGATGCAACGCAGCTCTTGGTCCAAGCACTGGTCATCTCCCGCCTTGACTACTGCAACTCTCTCCTGGCCGGACTCCCGGCCTATGCGATTAAACCATTGTAGCGTATCCAGAACGCTGCAGCACGCCTTATCTTCAATCTACCCAAATTCTCCCACGTGACCCCCCTCCTCCGTGTCCTCCACTGGCTCCCTGTTGCAGCACGCATCCAATTCAAGACGATGACACTGGCCTTCAGGGCCATCAATGGAACGGCACCTGCCTACCTTCAAACACTGGTCAAACCTCATGCCCCGAAGCGAGCACTTCGCTCTTCTACTTCAGCTGGCCGGCTGGTACCACCATCGCTGAAATCAAACAAATGTCGCTCAGCAAAGTCCAGACTCTTCTCTGTTCTGGCGCCTCAGTGGTGGAACGAACTCCCGACCAATGTCAGGACAGCAGAGTCATTTGCCATCTTCCGAAAAAGGCTTCACCTCGACTCTACATAGCATGACCCACTAACACCCTCCCTCGACACCCCCCCCCCCCCCCCCCCCCCGCAAAAAAAAAAAAACCTTACCTATAGCACTCAGATCGTAGCACTGTTGCTCTTGAAGTACTACTTTACTCAGATGAGGACCTAACACTTGTTCTATTTTTAGCTCTTACTGCATCGGCAATGATACGTTGTGGTTTCTTTGTTTCCTTCTTTTGACAAATGTACTTATTGTAAGTCGCTTTGGACAAAAGCGTCTGCTAAATGACCTAAATGTAAATGTAAATGTAGCCAGATCGAACTATATTTCTGAAGCTAGCAATCTTCAATTGAAATGTACAGTTAGGTCGTAGGCTAAAATAATATATTTCAATAGCTAAAGTTAGCTTGCAAGTAATGATAGCCCCATTGAGGACTTTACCTAGCTTGCTAGCTATAGCATACTCACCTGGGATCGTCGTACAAAGGACACGTCAAAGAGGCACTCTTGTTCACTCCACAAGTCCACCAACTGAGATCATTTCCTCAGGCTCTGAGACTCCAAAATTCATCCGTATAATGAACTTGTTTATTTTGTGTGGGTTTTTCTTATGTAGCAATGATGGGACGACAAACTACATTTCATTGCCCAAATTATTTATTGACAATGAATTTAACCTTGATCCCTGAACCTTGAAATGTTGCTACCTATTTGGTTGGAGTATGTGACCAGATCTTACACATTGCACCTGTAATTCATATTAGATATATTTTCCAGAAAATATATGTATTTGGTATGATTCTTGTAACTCAATAAATTTAGGTAAGGAAAAACGAGCTACCAAAATTCATGTCATGTGACGTAACAGTTGGCTTACGTCAAGTGCAACGTCTATTCCTAGTGCTGAGCTATGACCATGAAGCTATGCGTGTGTCAGTGTCAGCTAAGTGATGATGACCTGAGAGAGCTGGCCAAGATACTGATAGTCATCTGATAGAACTGTGTGTGCGTGCGTGTGCGTGTGTGTGTGTGTGTGTGCACGCATGGCTGGCAGGCTGAGCAGTGTTTCCGCCAGGTCAATGACACCGACATCCAGCCAGGAAAAGAGCTGTGCTGGGGCTCGGCGAGGGGAGATATCGGCCAATTATGTGCATATTCTCTCATCTCTTTTCAGACCACATGTCTCAGGTAAATTAATTTAATATTAATTTAATGTTCCTTAATATTATCATATCGCACCTCATCATTGCGCTAAACCAAATATGATCTAATTTAAGCTTAATAAACATATTCTCATATAATTGAATCTAATTTCACATTCTTTAGTTTTACCTCACCAGATTTCATTATTTCTTGGATCTTGGTATGCTATATATATATATATATATATATATATATATATATATATATATATATATATATATATATAATTATATTTTTTGCATTCTCTGTTTCTTCTTTTCATAATAGGTAAAGTTGGATTGAAACAACAAATCACACAGTCTGTAATGGATTCAAACTTGTGGCAATAGTTTTCCTAAAATAATTGAGCTGGAGTCCAATCTGAGTTTTGGATGTGTAAAGAGATACTTGTTCAGCAAAGGAAGTCAAATGTTCCACCACATGTACCTCACAGTATCGACAGTTTCTGGTATGAAAACAGTATTTAACCGAGACAATGCATGTATTACAAAGTTTGAACCCGGAATGAGGCATATTGTTGGGAATGAAAAGGCCTCAGCATCTCTAAATATGTGCATGTTGCCAGGTTATGATGGATGAGATACACAGAGGCTCTATGGCTTTCGGCCCATTATCATTGGTTTTATTACAGCTGGAGGAGTCTCTAGAGTCTACTGTAAAACTACACTCATATATAAGTAGTGGTCTTTATTTTGCATGTGATTTATTGCACAGACAAGCAATGTTTTGCCAAACAGCTCCACCCGGGAATTTAAGGTGCTAAAACTGCCATAATACTATTAACCCCCAGTTCTTTTGTTGGAAGCCCAAGGATAAACCAGAGAACTCTTCAGTTAACAGTGTTTATTCAGGTCACAGTAAAGTATGGCAGTGCTGGGCTCCCACAGGATCTCTGTCAGAGCGAGCCCCGTTTCTGGGTGCTGGTCACATTTTATCTTCTTGGACTGGGACTGCCCCGTACAGAGGTTGGACTTTCACACAACCGAGGCTTACTGGTCAGTTAACTCTGACGTGAACTTATAGAAATGTAATTTGAAACATGTATGGGTGTTTTCCTTGAGGCGTGTATCTATTCTAGCAAACCTAACTGTCAGATCTAAGTGGGCATTGAAGATTCAACAGGTTCCTGCTTATCAGGTTAAAATGTCTGTTCTAATGAGAACAACCAGTGATTTATATGAGTTCAGTGAAAAAGTACAATTCTAAAGTGAACAAATTAAAAGCCAATTCTCACAATACCCACAATGGCCTGAGGAAAGAAAATCTTATTGTTGAACTTAGATATATCTTTCAAAATAAAGAATGATATTGTCTACAGTACAGTAGATAAGACAAATATGATAAGATACATTTTATTGTTTAACTTTAATGATACAATTTGAAGTAATGTATAATAATTCACTTCAACCAGGAGGACTGACGAAAAAGACTTAACTTAAGTTGAATGATGTACAGTATTGGTTACGATAGCTCAGAGTTGGAAGTGACGAATAGAAAAAAATCTAAATAAACGCAGTAAGCATCAATATATTCATCCTGGTTGCACTTAAGCAATGGTTTAAAAATCATGTTTCAAAAGTAAAATTCTAATCTACAAAGTAAATAACTAGTAACTACAACAGTCTGAAAAAGTGAGTAAAATACATTTTCCTGTGAAAGGTATTGGAGGAGAAATCTTCCAGAGTTTATAGAGATACCATGGTCTCCTGAGGTTGATTGTCACCATTGTCTTCAAGATATATGTCAAAATCAGTAGTTGGATTTTAGCCATTTGCCGTTGAATCCTAATGTTTCTGGTCACACTTCACATTTCCCCCTAGTGCTGTCATGAGTCCAAATTTCCTGTTGATCAAGCCATATCAAAATCTAAAGGGCAGAAACGCACTTAGCACATTCACACTCCTCACAGAAAGGCCGCTCTCAATTTCTGTGAGCTCTCCCCTTGAGCCACCCTCACGCCAAAGTGTTCATTTATTTTTACACGTGATACATCTGAGCACATTCATGCTTCCACAACTCTTCCAAACCCCTTTTAATTGTACTAACCGCATAACCGCTGCTCCAGAGCCACACTCACAACTAATTGCTTGTAAGGCAGTGCAAAATCATGCTGCAAGTCTCTTTCATGTTGTTGGATCTGAGGAACATTGCAGTGTATTCTACTGAATCACCACGTTAACGTCCAGGCAACTACGCATCCAAGTGCTGACTGGGACTGATTAGAGTGTCATCACCTCCGTGTTCGAAACCAGCATTTATCAATGCCAACTGACAACTCAATGCCAGCGATTCCAGTCATTAGAAAGCAACAGTAAATTACATCCTGAATAGCTGCCAAAGCAGCAACACACTTTTTTCTTTCTTCTTTCATACAGAGATCCTGCCATTATTAAACCATACACATTCAGCATCTGGTCTCCATTTGTGTTGTGACACGATGGTGATTGTGGTTATTGTCTGCCAGGCTTTTTTCCTCTTTTTGTTTCTGTACTTCTATCGTTTCTGTGTGTGTGTGTGTGTGTGTGTGTGTGTGTGTGTGTGTGTGTGTCAGACCAGAAGAAGAATGACAACACTGTAAGGTTTCTAACTTCACCTGGCATTCACCACAAAGAACAAGAAAACGCTGAGGAAACCATGGAGACTTAATTCAGCCAAGAAAAAAAAGGTAGATTCATTGTTAGATTTCTCTCCTTTTTCTGTCTCCATCTGCTCCAAACTCTCAAACACACACTCCAGTGTGAAAACATCCCATATTCCAACACACCCATGAGAAACCAAGCAAGCAAATAAGAACACAAGACTCAAGAAGGTAAATGAAAGGCGGATTCCCTCATTTAGACTAATATTATGCCCAAGGTAAAGATGCCTTCAGCAGTGGGCCAGAGGCAAGAAGGCCATAGTCCAGCAGATGATCCCCTCTGGCAAGCCTTGTATTATTAGAATATTCAATTCAATAATATTTTATTTATAGTGTCATATCACAACAAAATTGATCTCAGGACACTTAGCACATTGAGATGGACTGGAATATGCTCGTGACTTTCAGAGTCAATACATTTTCAAAGTTCCAAAACCACAGAGGAGCAAGAGTTACAGTGACAGTGGCAGGGGTAAAAATGCCTGAATAGGTTTTTAGGCAGAAATCTCAATCAGACCAGGCTCTTGGGTTCGAACTGCATTTGGTGTTAGTAGTAGTATAGTAGTAGTAGTATTGGCTACAGACTAGTTTGGCTCATTTCAATATTCACCAGAATTGGTTCGAGTTAAATAAATGTGCAGTCTGGTTACTACACACTGCTCTTGACAGACAGCATTAAACTATTATTGTATAACTTTATGTTCTAAAATACCAGAACTAGAAAACATGCAAAAATTCACTGTCCAAATTGTCCAATGACAATTAAATTGAATTAAAATATTGAAAATGAACCCATTTTTATCTGTATGTTTTATATGTTCACTATCTTAACGGCAAATATTTAATTTAAAAACGATTGCAGATCTTTGTGTGTAAGGAAGACAGTCTAGGTGAATTAATGGGTTTACATTATTCCTCTAACTGTGGAGACATTCCAAACCTTAACCTCTTTTTCTCATAATAGAGGATGATTTGATAATTCATACTGTGAAAGTCTGTGTGAGTCTGAGCTTTGTTGTTTTCCCTCAACAAATAAGACTATTTCTAATAGACACCATGCATGCAAAGTCATGACATAGAAAGAGAGAGACAGACAGACATGGAGAGAGAGAGAGAGAGAGAGAGACAGGGGAGAGGCAGAAATAGACATTCCTCACAGTTTCAGAGATTTTTCAGTCTCACAGGCACCACATCATTTGTGTTGGTCTCTGAAACTGAGACTTGAGAACATCTTCGGCTCATGTAAATGATAAACACACTTGCATTGTGGCTGAGGAGGAGTAGCTGAAGGAGGAGGGAGGAGATATGAAGGAGGTCAAACAAACAAAAGAAAGGCCACAGAAAACCCAAAAACATCTTTAGAGTGCTCATAAAGAGACACTTTCATAAAACTCCAGAAGAAACACTTTTCATAAGACTGGCTAATGCTCTTTTTGATTCTTTTGATTGTTTGGCTGCATCTCTCTCTCTTCATACTTAAAAAAAAAAAAATCTTTGGTTTATAATGCTTTGGGAAGTGATGGCATCTGCAGAATGTCTATCCCCAGCCATCAGGAATGCCAGCTCATTCTCACTCCCAGGGCTTCAAGTACAGTCGCTTTGCCAGGACGCACAAGTTCTGAGACCCTCCCAGCTTTCAAATAACTATGATGTAAATAAAAAAAGAAAATGACCAGGAGCCCAATGTCGAGTATAAAATTGAAAAAAGCACTTAACCAAGAGACTGGTGTTCAGGACTGGTGTTCATGTCCCAATGGGTTGTTACGTTATTGTTAACTTATGTTACATTGTTTACGTTTGACTTACAGTACCAGTTAAAAGTTTGGACACACCTTCTCATTCAATCTTTTTACTTTATTTTAATGATTTTCTACATTGTAGATTCATAATGAAGTCATCAAAACTATGAAGAAACACATGGAATTATGTAGTGAACAAAAATGTGTTAAACAAATCAGAATATGTTTTATATTTTAGATTCTTCAAAGTAGATACCTTTTGCTTTGATGACAAAGCTTCATGATTCATGATGCTGTCACCTAGAATGGTTTCCCAACAGTCTTTAAGGCGGTCCCAGAGGTGCTGAGCACTTTGTTGGCTGTTTGCATTCGCTCTGTGGTCCAACTCATCCGAAACCATCTCAATTGGGTTAAGGTCAGGTGATTGTGTAGGCCAGGTCATCTGATGCAGCACTCAATCACTCTCCTTCTTGTCAAATAGCCCTTACACAGCCTGGATGTGTGTTTGGGGTCATTGTCCCGTTGAAAAACAAATTATGGTCCCACTTAGCAAAAACCAGATGGGATGGCATGTCGCTGGCCATGCTGGTTAAGTGTGCCTTGCTTCCCGGTGGGAACCACACATGTAGTAACCATCCACTCACCTTTTCTGCGTCTCTGAAAGACATGGCGATTGGAATCAAAAATCTAAAATATGGACTCATCAGAAGAACGCACAGCTACTAACCCTTTCCACTGGTCTATTATACATTGCTTGTGTTTCTTGGCCAAAGCATTTATCTTATTATTTTTCTTCCTCAGTAGTGGCTTCTTCAAATTCCACCATGAAGGCTTGACTCATGTCTCCTCTGAACAGTTGATGTTGAGATGTGTCTGCTACTTGAACTCTGTGAAGCATTTATGGGCTCTAGTCTGAGGTGCTTTTAATTAGCGGTTTCTGAGGCCGGTCTGCAGCAGAGGTGCTCTTGGTCTTCCTTTCCTGGGGCGGTCCTCACGAGAGCCACTTTCATCATAGTGTTTGATGGTTTTGGCGACTGCACTTGAGGATACACTGAAATATTTTGAAATTGTCCTGATTGACTGCCCTTTATGTCTTAAAATAATGATGTCATTTCTTCTTTTTACTTATTTGAGTGGTTCTTCGAGAAGTCAAGAAACGTATTTACTTACAAACAAAACTTACAAAACTTACAAAAAAAACTCTTGAGGAGGCACACCTGTAATTGAAGACCATTCCACGTGACCATGTATCTGACTGAGAGAATGCAATGAAAGAGTGTCGCTGCAGTGAGGACTTCAGTACTTGGGGCACCACCTCTACCGACTGAGCAATCTGGTGCCCCCTTAGTGGATTTGTCAACCACATGTTTATTGTGAGTGAGTAGAGTGTCATAGAGAGACGCCGAGGGTCCAGACCAAGTGTGTGACGAGATGGAATAAGAACATGTTGGAAATCCCATGTAATTTAAGACAAATTAAGGTAATTAATACCAGAGTGAACTTCAGGAATGAAATAACAAAAGACACAGAAAATATATTTCTCCAGGTATACTCAGTTATTTCTGCTTCTTGGAGGTTACCACTGTCTTTTTGTACGCTGTATTATAAACACATCAATATGTTTCAACACTGCTTGTGAAATGGGCGAACTGTGTGTGAACAAACACATCCACCCCACAACAACCGTTATCATTTTTCTAATGTTTGGAGGACATGCTGTTTGTTGTTGTTCTATTCTGTAATATTTGATTGAGTTGGGGTTCCTCATGGATAATGAGCTCTGAAAAAGTGTTGTATTACTGAGACTTACAGCTTCTGGGACGCCCTGCTGTGCTTTTCAGGTTGACTCTGCACAGAACCTGCTCAGGACATTTTCAAACACGTCTTTTTATACATTTCTGAATGCCTCTGGTCTCTGAGGCTTACTGTTGGAGGCTTCCTGCAGGGCATATCCGAGGGTGTCTGAGACCAAGTGGTTGACCACAGGAGAGTCCTGCCAAGCCATTGTAATGTTAAAACAACCACTGCATTCTTTGCACTGCAGTACAAGCACAGAGTCAGGCTTGGAAAGTTACCGACTTGGGGCCCATGATTCCCCAAAAGCTTCTTGGAGCTCGGATAATAGCTGTTCTGGTTTAAAACTAATAGAAAAGGATTATATTTGAGTGAAAATAACTTTGTGCACCAAGGGATTTGAATTGCATAAATAGTAGTATACTGCTGGTTGCAAGCATCAGATTGAGACAGAAACACACAGCTATGACACTTGGGTATGATTCTGCTCTGGCAGATCATTTTAGACAATGGTTGCCAATATCTCCATGCATTCTACGCATGAACACACACATCCACACACAGACACAATCTCTCTCGCTCTCTCTCTCTCTCTCTCTCTCTCTCTCCCTCTCACACACACACACACACACACACACAGTTCCTATGTTTTTTGCTATCTACTATATCAGTTTGCCAAAACTTGGAAGCCATAAAACAACAAGGTTTTTTTCTTCTTTCTGTGTGAGAAATGAACAGGGGCCACATGGAGTAAAAACTGTCCTTTAAAGATCATACAAATATTGGGAGTATACCGTAGAGTAGCAGGGAAGATGATGTTATGATCATATCATTTTTCAGTAAATCAGTAAAAAGTGGCAGTATTTCATATGGCCACAATGTCCCTTTGTCATTCCCGTCCCTACCAGTGTCTTCTGTCAAAATCCGTGACAGTATAACGGAAACATGAAATTCTGTGAAATGAACACGCAAATCACGCCAACGCAAATCAATGACCTCCCGTGGTCTACACACGGAATGCCCCGTACAGATCTCACTCGATGGACGTGCTTTCTGACTTGGAAACGCAACATTTGAAGCAATATTTAGTTCATTTTCAACACCAAATATATCACCCCGACCCTCACAGTTGTTGAAGGCTCAGCTTGTTGTCCTGTCATCATAAAACGTCAGTTCAATTCTGTTCCCTTAGCGAGATTCTGTGACAGAGACGCGGACAGCGAGATTCCGTGATAGAGACACGGACGGCAAGGTTCTGGTTCTGTGACATAGACACGGACAGCAAGATTCTGTGACAGATACACGGACGGAGAGATTCCGTGATAGAGACACGGACAGTCAGATTCCATGATAGAGACACGGACGGCGAGGTTCCGGTTCTGTGACATAGACACGGACCGCAGTTTGATCGCGTTTTACAGCTGGTAGGATAGCCCGAACTCAATTCTGTGAAATAAACACAGAGCCTATTCTGTCATATGAACACGGATCTTGGACGTCCTCCTCCAACATAACAACTGTTGCTAGGTTGCCCCAGAGAATGCCCGATTGAAAAAGAATAGCATCGGACATTCGTATTGGCTCCCGTAGCGGCTTTTACAGCCAATCGGAAAGCCTGATTTACGCTTGGCCGTGAGTTGTTGTGTTTGCCCAAACGAGAGACACAGAGGAGTTCAAAGCAGAGAAAAGGACGGTCAAAAAGCTGTAGTGGAAGAGAAAGTTAAATAAATAAACGGTACAGAAGAAGTACACTATATACTATATAGAAGCTTCAAATAACTTCTAGAACAATCCAAACAAGTGTGTGAAACTTTCTATGTTGAGGTTTTCTTTCGTTATAATGGTTTGCAGTGTTTTTTTTAATAAAATGTGTAAAAATTTGAGGCGTTTTTATTTATTTTTAATTTATGGGCTAAAATCCCCTATTATAGTGTATATAAGTATTTATTGAGTGATACACACAGTTAGCTGAGGTTGTGCTGATTCTGGGGATGTGTATAACTTGATGATACTCTAAAAATGTTTATAGGGCAATACACAAAAGTATGACAAGATGGAAAGTTCTCTACGTGGGTCTCAGAGTTAAATGTTGTTATCACTGACATTTCCGTGGAACACACACGGATTTAATACCAATGCAAGTTGCAGACACTCATATCCCGTGGCCCGTGGCTCAACCACTTATTGCAGATTTCGCTCAATGGACGATTTTATGACATTGGGAAACACTATTTTGATACATTCAGTGTTGTTGTTTTCTTTTCTTTTTTTTTCCTACATCATGTCTGTGTAATTTAGCCTGTCAGGCGTTGCATTTCATTGCATGTATGACTATGTAGTAGCCTATGTACGTATTGCATTTAAAAACATCACTTCCCATAATGCCTTGCTAGTTGTAATGGATGAGAACAATATAGATGTATATGGCTACAAATACCCTAATTCCTTCACTCTGAGATTTATGCTGATTATTTTAATTTAAAAAAAAATAAAAAATACTAAGATTGTACTTTTTCATTGCCATTGATATTTTTTTTAAGTTTAAGTTTGTGCGTCACTCATGCGATGATCCCAGAAACCATTGCCTGGTGCGATACAAAATTCAAAGGTCATATATCTGAAAAATAAGCCTTGTGGCACATGAGGGACATCCATCTGAATGTTTCAGAGTTGGTTTGACGACTTGAGGTCAAAAGGTCAAGGAGAATAATACGTTTATAATACGTTTATTAACTTATTTTAATCATGCAAAAATTGCCAAAATGACATATCTGAAAAATAAGCCTTGTGGCACATGAGGGACATCCATCTGTGTGTTTCAGAGTTGGTTTGACGACTTGAGGTCAAAAGCTCAAGGAGAATAATACGTTTATAATACGTTTATTAACTTATTTGCGTGTTCATTTCACGGAATCGGCTATTTCACGGAGGGGACGTGGCCATTTCACGGATGTCTGTGAGACCAGGTTGCTTGTAAAATATGCTACGCAGGTAGATGTATTGGATGAATACTTCAAGTCCATTTTTCTCATATTTAGTGAAGCGTAGTCTGAACAGGTGTTTAATTCAATTTAATTGTATTTATAATGTAATTTCACAACAAAGTTATCTCAGGACACTTTACACATTGAGCAGGACTAGAACACACCCATGATTTTCAGAGTCAATACCTTTTCAAAGTCCCAACATCACCCAGGGGCAAGTATTACAACTGTCAGGCCTCGCTACTTTGCCGGTCCCTGCTAGGAGGCAACACCTAGTCCTCCACACTGCTGGAGGACCAGGCCATATTGGACCCAATGGAGGGAAGGGAGGCACGGGAGAACCAGAAGCAGCCCTGCTGCATTTAATATAAATCGTTTTCTAAAGGGAATGTGCTCAGAAACACCACAGGTTTTGTCCACAGAATCTGCCAACATCAACACAAAATGTTCCTTATTGTAGCTTTAAGGAAAAAAAAGTTAATAATAAAAGAAGTAGATGTCATTCAGCGAGGCAGCTATCTTTTATCTGGGCTGCTTGGAAGCCCCCCAAAATATAAGTCTGCTGGCTGAATGAACTGTGTGCGTGTTCTCCATCATACAAGTTCCTATTGAACCTAAGATTTTAACCTGTGACCTCCTCAGCCACATTTCCAGCCCGCTCAGCCAGCCCTCCCCGCTCAGTGCCCAGCTGAGCAACAAACGCCAACCGATTAATTATTACTGCTGTTGGCAGCTGCTGTGTATCCCGCAGGACCTGGAAACTAAATATCTCAACCTGAAGCTGATTTACGTATACAGCAGCTGATTTACATATACAGCAGCATTTATAAGCCACCGATGGAGCTCTTACTGTCACTCCTCTATTCTGTTTGGACTGGTGCATTCTTTTCTTGTACAAAAAAGGCATTTGTCAGGCCAGTGTGAATGTGTTCTGTCCTGATACTTTCATGAAAATATGCAAACATGCGAACACTCATGATCCCATGCATTTTATTGGCATACAGCGTGAACTGTAAACACAGGATATGAATGAGTTTTTTTTTGATTGCTAGCCAATCTTAAACGTGTAATTGGATTTAATTTCCTCCATGTTGTCCAAATCAGATAGCCGCTTTGACATTACATGCAGTCAGAAAGCTGGCAGACACACAGCGCTACTACTGTGTGTCGGCTGTAAGCGCGGTACAAATCCCACTTCAGATATCAGTGTGATCTTTCAGAGGTGGATGACGGCAACTGTTCTCTCGACACATGCACAGACACAGTCATCTCATTCTCACTTCCCTTTTCTCTCGCAGCTATTATCTTTCCATCTATCAGTCGTGTTGGTCACCCCTTTGGTCTGGCCACACACTCGCCCCTTCCACTGGATCGAATTGAATCTTTTTTGTGTGTAATTGCTGTGGTACCGTGTGCTTCCTGTGCAAGTGTTTGTTTGAATTGGACGGGCTTTTGGTGAGTTTACTCAGGGCCGGCCCGAGGCATAAGCATCTAAGCGGCTGCTTGGGGCCCACTAGGGGGGCCCCAATCGTGTGTGTGTGTGTGTTTTATTTTACATATTAAATCAATGAAACAGGTGACACAAACATCAAAGTATGTACGCAAAATTTAGTTCTGATTTAATAGGGCTTAATCATACAAAATGGGTTATGATGTCTGAAGAGATAAATATCACTGGATATGTGATTTGTGATATAATTAATAATTAATACAATTTATAATGTAACATTGTAGCGTGACATGTGTGTCAATAATCGTCAAGCACAGGTGACTGTAAACTCAGGCTCGGGCCGGCACTGAGTTTACAGATCTCATCATTCTGCTCCCAGAGAGGTCCAATCACCAAACTACTCAGAACTTAGTTCAACATAGAGATACTTCAGTTCTATGATAGAAACTAATTGTATCCTTGATGTGGTTTCAGAATGAATTTCTCCAAAATGTATTCATCTGTAATCCCACTTTCCAAAGTCTCATTAATATCCATAAACACATCAACAGAGTGTATGGAGCCGAGTGTTTATAGCTACAAGTAAAGTGACCAGTTGTTTCCTTTCAGGGTTTGGCTTTTGAGGGAAATCAGTCTGATTAAAGGGAGCAGCCATACAGCCCCTCCTCCCTTCCTACTTCAAGCAGAGCTTTGGGAGATTTGTCTCGGCCATCAATCTGGTCCATTAGCTTCTCCATCCAGCAGACAGACTCTTATTTCACTTTATTAAAGGGTTGTGTACTGGATAGATAAGAGAGTGTTGAGTCAAGGGTTTTATTTCATGTTTTTAATTGGTCAATATATTTTTGTCATGAGTTCTCTCCAACCTGATCTCACAGAAATATGTGAATTGACCAGGGCCTGTGCACTACATGTTGGTGGCAGAAAAAAAACTATGGCATTGTAAAGTTGAGAAAGAATGAAACAGGTTAAACAAATACAGGACTTTCAATCATGAGACCAGTTTGTATCACAACGCATTTGTGACATTTTTGCCTTAAAGCAGTAATCTCAAACTGGTGGCCCACGGGCCACATCCGGCCCACGACGGATGTCAAAAATATTACGTTTCTTATAAATTATTTTTATTATTTTAAAACGTGTTTCATATCAATTTAAACTACCCCTTGTAATAAAAAAATTTAAAATAAAATGCCTGATATGTGAGGAAAGAGTGGCGGTTCTAAGGAATACAATATGAAACGTCATCACTGGTGTAAACATGGAGAGCAGGATGAGAAGTAGAAGGGAGAGGAGAATGCTGACGTGGCCGTCCTATCAGAAGACTAGACCATCAGCGGCCCTGAGCCAGTTTCAGTTGGAGACTCCTGCCTAAAAGCATCTTTGAGGATCTGATAAAGCTCTATAACCTATGTATTATTATTATTATTATTATTATTATTATTATTATTATTATTATTATTATTTAAACAAGTAACTAACTGGTAGACCTAAGACCTCAACCTAAGTTGAGAAGAACTTAGGTTGTCTTTGTTCAGCAGAACGAAGACAGCTGAACAAAGACAAGGGAGTCTATCTGTGGGAGTCCATCGAGGAAGTCCATTGAGGTAGGCATAACATCTCAACCCCCTCCCATCGCAGCCATGTGTCTTATCCCAGTCAGGACATCACACTGGACAAGATTTTACCAGAGACCCTTCACTCGAGGCTGTAACCCATCCAATCTCTGCTACCCACCATTCTCCACCGGTACGTAACTCGAAGTACTAGGGGGGCTGTGGAACTGCCAGTCTGCAGTCAAGAAGGCGGACACCATTTCAGCCTATGCCTCCCTGCAGACTCTCCACTTCCTGGCCCTTACGGAGACCTGGATCACCCCAGAAAACACTGCTCCAGCTGTCCTTTCAACTGCCTACTCGTTCTCACACTCCCCAAGATGAACAGGGCGAGGAGGAGGAACTGGCCTCCTCATCTCACCCAGATGGTCCTACCAGGTCCTTCCCCTGGACCACCTACCCCGATCTGCACTTGAATTCCACGCCGTCTCTGTCACCCTTCCTTTCAAGCTCAACATCATAGTGATCTATCGCCCACCCGGTCCTCTCTGTGACTTTTTAGATGAGATGGATGCCCTCCTGAGCTGTTCCCCTGATGATGGCACACCACTCGTTGTCCTTGGTGACTTCAACATCCACCCGGGAAAGCTGCACTCATCTGAATTCATTGACTTCTTCTCCGCATTTGACCTTACACTCTCCCCCTCTCCACCAACCCACCGGGCCGGGAACCAACTTGACCTTGTCTTCACAAGATCCTGTGGCATCTCGGCACTCTCTGTTACCCCGCTCACCGTGTCCGACCACCACTTTGTGACTTTCTCCCTCCCCTCTACGCAACCTGAAATCCCTCACTCCCTCCACTCTCTCCTCAACTGTTATTTCCTCATTACCATCCTCAGAACAGTTCTCCTTAATGCCTACTGAGGAAGCCTCCTCCATCCTTATGTCCTCATTCTCCTCTTCTTTGGACACTCTCTGTCCCCCAATCTCACGACCTGCGCGATCATCTCCCTCCCCTCCCTGGCTGTCCGAACCTCTGCGAACCAACAGATCATTGTTGAGAGCGTTAGAGAGAAAATGGAAGAAATTGGGCCAGCACGAGGACCTTACTCACTACCACCACCTCCTCTCTGACTTCACCTCAACTGTTTCGGCAGCTAAATCTGCCTTCTACATGGCAAAGATCAACTCTTCTGCCTCCAACCCCAGGAAACTCTTCTCCATGTTCTCCTCCCTCCCTTATTCACACCTATTCCCTCCCAGAAAACATCTCCCCCAACTCTCAACTCTGATGGTCTTACCAGCTTTAGCCCCCTCACCTCTGAAGATGTTCACGCACTTGTTACATCTAACCGTGCCACCACCTGCTCCCTTAACCCGATTCCCTCCTCTCTTCTCCAAGACATCTCACACGACATCTTGCCATTCCTCACCACCCTGATCAACTCCTCCCTCACCTCAGGTGTCATTCCAGCGGCTTTTAAGACAGCTACCGTGAAGCCTCTCCTTAAAAAACCCACCCTAGCCGCTACTGACATCCAAAGCTACAGACATCCAAAGCTACAGACCTGTATCTCTTCTTTCATTCCTCTCTAAAACCTTGGAACGTGCCACCTACAACCAACTGTCATCCTATCTCTCGCAGAACAACCTCCTTGACCCTAATCAATCAGGATTCAGGAATGCTCACTCCACTGAGACGGCCCTCCTCACAGTGACCGAGTCCCTGCGAGACGCCAAAGCCTGATCCCACTCCTCTGTTGTTATTCTCCTTGACCTATCTGCTGCATTCGACACAGTCAACCACCAAATCATCCTCTCCACTCTGGCTGAACTTGGCATAACTGACTCTGCTCTCACCTGGTTTACATCATACCGGACAAATCACACCTTTCAGGTCGCATGAATGGCTCTATGTCCAAACCTTGTTCTCTGGACACGGGTGTCCCTCAAGGCTCAGTATTAGGACCGCTTCTGTTCTCACTATACACCAGATCACTAGTTTCTGTTATCACATCGCATGGATTCTCCTACCATTGCTACGCAGATAACACCCAGCTGTTCCTCTCTTTTCCCCCGTCCTCTGACACTCACATTACAACTCGCATATCGGACTGTCTGGCTGACATCTCTGTCTGGACAACTGCACATCACCTCAAGCTTAACCTGAATAAAACCGAACTCCTCTTCATCCCAGGGAAAGACTGCCGTCGCATGAACCTGTCGGTCACTGTCGAGGGCATCACAGTATTTCTGTTGTCAACTGCGAGGAACCTGGGTGTAATCCTCGATGACCAACTATCCTGCACCCCCAACATTACTGCTGTGACCCGATCCTGCAGATTTGCCCTCTACAATATCTGCAGGATTCGGACCTTCCTCACAAAGGATGCAACGCAACTCCTGGTCCAAGCACTGGTCATCTCCCGCCTTGACTACTGCAACTTTCCCCTGGCCGGACTCCCGGCCTCTGCGATTAAACCATTGCAGCGTATCCAGAACGCCTTATCTTCAATCTACCCAAATTCTCCCATGTGACCCCCCTCCTCCGTGACCTCTACTGGCTCCCTGTTGAGGCACGCATCCAATTCAAGATGATGGCACTGGCCTTCAGGGCCGGCTGGTACCACCATCGCTGAAATCAAACAAATGTCGCTCAGCAAAGTCCAGACTCTTCTCTGTTCTGGCGCCTCAGTGGTGGAACGAACTCCCGACCAATGTCAGGACAGCAGAGTAATTTGCCATCTTCCGAAAAAGGCTCAAGACTCACCTGTTCAGACTTCTCCTCAACTCTACATAGCATGACCCACTAACACCCCCCCCCCCCCCCCCAAAAAAAAACCCTTACCTATAGCACTGTGATCATAGCACTGTCGCTCTTAACGTACTACTTTACTCAGATGAGGACCTAACACCTGTTCTATTTTTAGCTCTTACTTTATCGGCAATGATACGTTGTGGTTTCTTTGTTTCCTTCTTTTGACAAATGTACTTATTGTAAGTCGCTTTGGACAAAAGCGTCTGCTAAATGACCTAAATGTAAATGTAAATGTAAATTGAAATGTAAAGTTTAGCTACTTAAGCTCAACCTTGATGTTTTCCTAAATATTATGTTCGTTTTATTGCCTAAACTCCCATTTGAACACATTAGGTGCCAACACCACATCATTAGCTGTTAACAGGTCATGGTCATTTCTGTGACATCACTTTTACACAGAATGTGAATGTAACAAGACAAATAAGCGGAGTCATTTTTTATTTCGGAATGAGGACAATTTTTATGGATGATCGCACCACAAATCAACCAATTATATTGTGGAGAATAAAACACGGAGACTCCGTAGTCCGAACTGTACATTTGATTACTCCTTTCAACATTGAATAGGGCAGAACAGATCAGATATAAAATCCTTCGACATATACACTGTGTAACTGTTTACCAGAGGGAGCTCACGAGAATAGCTTAAGCAATATAACAATTTGACTTGGAAAGACTGCTGCTGCTGTGGGTCAGCAGGATCCTCAAATGTTTCAGGAGTACTTTTTCCATCATTGGGCCTTCGCCAGAAGCAACAAGGTTGTCAGCTGGTTAAAAAAAACACTCAGCCAGAACACCTGGAGCCACAGTATCAGCAAACATAAAAAAATATTGTTTTATTTTTGGATAAAATATTGTTTCAGAACTTTATTTGTGAGAGTCTGAAGATTGAACATTTAAAAAGTTTCTCTTTGGAGTAAAAGTGTATTAAAATCACATCTTATTCTTAGGGATTAAACATGCTGGATGACGATGTACTCCAGTGTATGTTACGACCTCTCTGGATAAACAAAGGCTCAAACAAGTAGCCCAAACATACTGTATATAGGAGCAGAGACTGTGGTCACAAAAGGTAACTTAAGTTAAAGTTACTGTTGAAATGATCAAAAGATTCAAATTAAGAAAGCAAAAGGGGTTGGAGATCCCAGCCGAAAATAACAAAAGAGCACACAGTTTAGGCTCATCCCCCTAAACTAACTCACATAAGGCAATAAAAAAAAACTCACAAAAAAACAAAGAACCGATAACTGAGCGACTGGTGATCTCCAACCCTGCGTAAAATAACAAAACCCAACCATTTAAACCCATGCTGGGGAAAAGACAAAGGAGGAAACATTAGGCCTAATTGGGAGTAGAATTTCTGTATTTGTACACATATTGTCTGAAAATATATACAAAACAACTTGCAATGTTAACCGCTATTTTAGTATATATTGTTATTAATAATAATAATAACCTAAGAGTTATATTTGATCAATAGTAATTTATTAATTAAATAAAAAATAAGAGGTAAAATGGACATTACAAATCTACATTATTTTTACAAAAAATTAAGATTTGTCATAGTCCACAGATGACCTCTTGGCTTGGGGACGCCCATCAAGCAGCGATCACATCCTTCACAGTGTACAGACGTACTGGTGGTATTCTAAAATGGAAAAAAATGGAAAAAGAAGATACATATACAGGTTACATATGGGCATTATTTGAGGGGATGACCTGAAGAATGTGTTCAGGTTGGGGACCCAAGTCCTAATCCGAATCCTTCCCACTGTTACACAATACTGTCTGCCTGGCTATGCCCTCTATTATCATACTAAAAGGAATACATGCATACCAAAAACAATTAATTACTTTACTAAATTCTTGTCTAAACTAGAAATATGTAACAGAGAACACACATAAAACCTAGTTACAGTGAATCATTGCATTTATTGGATTTCTATTCTTCTATTATTTTTCTATTCTATTCTAGGTACATTGTCCACATGTAATGTAGCAGGTGCACAGGCCATTTTGACTCCCACCAGCACCCAGTGTTTTAAAGTTGTACTCCTAAGATTTGAGACACGTTGCTTCTAGCGGCCTCTCTGGCGGTAGATGGTACTGCAGGCGAGCCTCTGGGACTCATCTCCCTCACTAACAGTGTCTGTCTCTCATCTGCGTGATGCCTTCAAATGCTCCACACTGAAAGGAGGTCCATGGTTTCCCCTCGTTGGCGTCGCTTTGCTTCTTGATGACTTTCCTTCTTCACTTCATTAGTTTGTTCTTTCTTTTTATTGGACTGGAAGTTGAATGGGGCTGCATGGTGGTGTAGTGGGTAGCACTCTCGCCTCACAGCGAGAGGATCCCGGGTTCGATCCCCGGGTCGGCCCCGGGTTCCTTCTGTGTGGAGTTTGCATGTTCTCCCCGTGTAAGCGTGGGTTCTCTCCGGGTTCTCCGGCTTCCTCCCACAGTCCAAAGACATGCAGGACGGGGATAGGTTAATTGATCACTCTAAATTGCCCTTAGGTGTGAATGTGAGCGTGAATGGTTGTTTGTCTCTACATGTTGGCCCTGTGATAGACTGGCGTCCTTCGCCCAATGACAGCTGGGATCGGCTCCAGCCCCCCCCCCCCCCCCGCGACCCTTAATACAGGATAAGCGGTAGATAATGGATGGATGGATGGATGGATGGATGGAAGTTGAATGGTCTTCTTTCTCTGCCTGTTGATCCTCCATTGTGAGTCAGCAGTAATGAAATGTACCTGGTCAAACATTTTAGACTTGGGGGAGCCTGACTCAGCAGCTGGAAGTTACTGATTTCCGATTACAAGTAAATGCAGCATACTTCCGTGAGTATTTCCACCTGCAGACCAACTGCTGCTGACTGACGGAAAAAGATCAAACTCATTTAGAGTTTAGTGGGAATGTGGCCACAGACACGGAGATCCTATTTCTGGACAAAGCAGCAACAAGCACTTTCATTAGTGGGTCACATGATCAACCATCATTGTTTTAACTCACTCTTTGATACATGTTCTAGGTATCGTATTAAACACCCAACAAAATATTTCAGGTAATTTACTTACCAAATCCAATCCAGTGAAACAAGGAGAAGAGCTTGGAGGAAAGTTTATAGGTAGTATGAGTTCTGGTCAGATTACCGGACGTGTAAGAAAATGACCCTACTTCTCAAACTTTTCGTAAGATATCACATCGACCATTGTATGATTATGTTTGGATCAGATACACAGGAGCAGGTGACGAAGATTTTAAAACTGTGAGTTTCAACATTTTCCTTCCCCTGTGTCTGTTACTCTGCTTAATCATTTGCCTGCCATACAGACGGTTCTTGCATCTGGGTTCATATGACTTTTTACTAGGAGCGGTGCTTTCAATATTGAGGCCCTGGATAGTGTTTGTTATAAAACAGTACCTCCAGTGGGATATCTGCTTTCTCTGTTACACAGGAATGTACAGAAATTTGGGACCTTGTAAAGACTTCAGAGTAGGGCATCCAAGATCCACACACACACACACACACACATATACACAGAGATGTGTGCCTGAGTTTTTTCCTGAACGCAGAGCTTTAAACACTACCACATGCTAAGAATCCGGCAGCGAGAGACACACACACACACACAAACACACTGTGTACACAAATGGTTGAGACTGTGCACGGCAGAGAGGGACTGAGACAGAGAGAGAGAGAGAGAGAGAGAGAGAGAGAGAGAGAGAGAGAGAGAGAGAGAGAGAGAGAGAGAGAGAGAGAGAGAGAGAGAGGGAGGGAGGGAGGGAGGGTTTATAATCATGTATCTGGCTGTCCATGAGAGGTGAAGAGAAAGAGAGTGGACTGCATTATCCACCATTGAAGACTCGGACCGAAAGTAAGACTGATTAGGCTGTACTTGGCAAAAAAAAAAAAAAAAAATGGCTAGGCTTGCTTGAATACAATAAGAACACAGTCACACACATGCACACACACTTCAGTCACTCACACACTAAAAGTGTTGGATATTACAATGATCAATGGTTTTGTGGGGTGATTATGTAAGAAGATGCATGGCCAGGTCAGAAAATGTGTTTTCCAGAAACTGTCATCATCGTCCAACATTCCCTGGTGAGCATTAAGAGTTTCTTCCATGGTCGGACTATTCTCTGCCCCTTGTGAGTGTGTACTTTTATGTGAATGTGAGACCAGAACAGACAGAAACCAATCATTCTGTGAAACAATCCCACATCAGGATCCAGAACCAAATTAAGATGAGAAAATCAGCACCAGCAAATCTCACAGGACTTTAGATTTAGTCAAATAGATTCAATAGAGTCCTTCGTGTGAATGGAGTAGAACTTGAGCATCTATCTAGTGGAGGATTGTGTGTGTGTGTGTGTGTGTGTGTGTGTGTGTGTGTGTGTGTGTGAGTGTGTGTGTGTGTGTGTGTGTGTGTGTGTGTGTGTGTGTGTGAGAGAGAGAGAGAGAGAGAGAGAGAGAGAGAGAGAGAGAGAGAGAGAGAGTGTCCATCAAGTTTTGCATTTGACTCTTGAAAGCAACTAAAGAATGAATTTGATGTGCTGGGCCAATCCCAATTGAATCCTGTTTGTACAGTGAATCATGTTTTTGAAGTTTTTTAAAGAGATAAGTAAAAGAGAAATGAATCTAGTGAAACAATGTACCTCACAACCTCATTCAAGGTTGCATTTTCACGTTAACAGAAAAGCAGGCAGAAACCTCCGCTTCTAAAACATGCTGAAGTGCCTTAAAGTTGCATTCTCTCCACTGGCCTTCAGGGGGCAACTCCCATCCATCCATCCATCGATCCATTGTCTACCGCTTATCCTGTATTCAGGGTCGCGGGGGGGCTGGAGCCGATCCCAGCTATCATTGGGCGAAGGCGGGGAGACAGGTCGCCAGTCTATCGCCAGTCCATCGCAGGGCCTACATGTAGAGACAGATAACGATTCACACCTACGGGCCTGTCCACACGAAAACGTTTTTAGTGCGTAAATGCAGAAGTCTTGTGCGTTTCGCCCTGCCGTCCATACGGATCCTTTTTTGAAACCAGCTCTCAGGGTGGAAAAGAAAAAAAACGGCACCCCTCCGTTTCGTGAATACGCCAACGTCATCGCCCCGCTCCTCGACCCTCGAGCCTGACTTCTTCCCCCGCGACGTCTCGTAACAACAACAACAACAACAACGGCAGCCTCCGTGCTCGTAGCAGATATTCTGCTCGTCTGTACGTCGGCGTATCAGGGCCACTGTATGAAAAAAAAACGGAGCCGAGAGAGGGGGGCGATATTCCGGGAAAAAAGTTGCAGATATCCTACTTTATTACGATGCTGACAAACAACCGCTAGCTAACTTCCCATGAATGTAGGCATTTATTTGTCTAATGAATCCATCCCAATGTTTGACAACGCCTCTTCAAGGTCCTTAGGGTGACGGCTGCTGATGTTTATTGTTGGTTTTATTTATACGGGCCAAATTGTCATCTTATGGGTGTTTATTGATCGGGTGGTCGGGTGGAGATTAGCCGTAACTCTCACGTGTTGCCATAGCAATGGCAAACATCCGGTCACGCTCCGTCTCTTCTTCTGCGTTTTTATAGCAGAAACAGTGCCGCATAAGGGCCTGGAATGTGTACTACAGCGCGCTGAGTTGTTTTCAGTGGATTCGTCTGGGTGCAGATTTTCTTGAAACAACGCCAAGGCAAAACGGAGAAAAAAAGTTTGTTTTGCTTCATATGGACGGCCTCTTAGAGTCATCAATGAACCTATCCCCATCCTGCATGTCTTTGCACTGTGGGAGGAAGCCGGAGAACCCAGAGAGAACCCACGCTAACATGGGGAGAACATGCAAACTCCACACAGAAGGAACCCGGGCCCAACCCGGGACCCTCTCGCTGTGAGGCGACAGTGCTGCCCACTACACCACCGTGCAGCCAGGGCAACTCCCCTGGTTGCAAAAAAAAGTAGTCCAATTGCATGGAAGTCACTGAGACAATGACCCTATTTATTATCTCAGTAAACATTGTACATTTTTTCATTCATGGTAATTTTGTGTATTTATGTTCTTGACTGCAATAGTTGACTTTACTAGTGTGCGGTTCCAGAACAGCTGTTCTGAATTAGTTCAATTAACTCTGAGTATGTAAACTCTGAGTTACGTGCTTGCATGCCGACTCTAAAAAGCCATCATCAATGGAACTCCAATACTACGAGTCACCATGGCAACCAGGACAGAGTTGGAGACATTACTTTGTGCTTGTGGAGAAAGCAAGATCATCCTTAGAAAGCAGAGCAACACAGCTCAGCAAAGCTGAGACATTTGGACGTAATTACTGCCTGAATCAATGTCATTCGAGTTCAAAGTTAATACGATTTTCTTTTCAGTACTACACCATAACACAGAGTGTAATGGTTCGCAATGCAGACTATAATGCAGGCGACCAGGGTTTTATTGTCGTTTACTGAAATACGACGGCATAGGGCCACTGTAGAAAAAGAAAGAAGAAAGAAGAAAAAAAAAACGGAGCCGGGAGAGGTGGGCAATATTCAGAGAAAAAAAGTTGCAAATTTGCGAGTTTATGAACTCATTTATTTTTCTAATTAATACATCACAACTTGTGACAACACCTTGTTAAAGGAGAAATCCGGTCATTTTTTACCCCATTTTTATTGTCCCCAGGGTCATCCCGACTTATTCGAAGCAAAAAACCCGACAAAAATTGACGTTACCTAGCCCGAGATCTGTACCTGCCTGGCAGCCTGCCAGACTCACTCCAATGCTAACCCATTGGGGCAACTTTTATCTGCTTTCCTGGGCCTCAGAAAACAATTCCAAGACCTATGCAACACAGGTTGGGTCCGTACGAGACACAACGGCGCTCGTTTAGCTCAAATAGTGTGGCAAAACGACATAAATATGTGTGTTTTTGCATGGAGTTACTCACCTCAAATCACCCCGTAGACATTAGCAGTAGATAGCTGAGCGCCTGTCGTCCCTCCCAGTCACCGCAGAAACGAAAACGTCGTTGCTATGTTGTAACATAGTCATACATATGGATATAACAGCTTCATGGATTTATTACGGACATGATGACTGCACTGCTCGATCGCTTCATTATGGATACAAAATCCACGAGGAAAACATTTTCGTTTCTGCGGTGACTGGGACAGACGAGCACCCGGCACATTTTAAATGAGTAGCTTTAACCCCCAAACAGATTGCTGCTTCAACACACAGAATTCTTTAGAAAGCTCCTGTAAGCAAAAAATCTAAGGGCTATGCAAAGAATTTGCTCTGGTCGGAGATTATGGTCGCGATATGAAATGTTGGAAATGTATATGCTGGACAATATTTTTCAGATGTATGATAGATTGTCAGGAAAAATGGTAATGATTTACATTTACATTTGCATTTAGGTCATTTAGCAGACGCTTTTGTCCAAAGCGACTTACAATAAGTACATTTGTCAAAAGAAGGAAACAAAGAAACCACAACGTATCATTGCCGATAAAGTAAGAGCTAAAAATAGAACAAGTGTTAGGTCCTCATCTGAGTAAAGTAGTACGTTAAGAGCAACAGTGCTATGATCAGAGGTAAGGGTTTTTATTGGGGGGGGGGGGGGTGTTAGTGGGTCATGCTATGTAGAGTTGAGGTGAAGTCTGAACAGGTGAGTCTTGAGCCTTTTTCGGAAAATGGCAAATGACTCTGCTGTCCTGACATTGGTCGGGAGTTCGTTCCACCACTGAGGCGCCAGAACAGATAAGAGTCTGGACTTTGCTGAACGACATTTGTTTGATTTCAGCGATGGTGGTACCAGCCGGCCAGCTGAAGTAGAGAAGTGCTCGCTTCGGGGCATGAGGTTTGACCAGTGTTTGAAGGTAGACGGGTGCCGTTCCATTGATGGCCCTGAAGGCCAGTGTCATCGTCTTGAATTGGATGCGTGCTGCAACAGGGAGCCATTGGAGGTCACGGAGGAGGGGGGTCACATGGGAGAATTTGGGTAGATTGAAGATAAGGCGTGCTGCAGCGTTTTGGATACGCTGCAATGGTTTAACCACAGAGGCCGGGAGTCCGACCAGGAGAGAGTTGCAGTAGTCAAGGCGGGAGATGACCAGTGCTTGGACCAGGAGTTGCGTTGCATCCTTTGTGAGGAAGGTCAGAATCCTGTGGATATTGTAGAGGGCAAATCTGCAGGATCGGGCCACAGCAGTGATGTTGGGGGTGCAGGATAGTTGGTCATCAAGGATTACACCCAGGTTCCTCGCAGTTGACGACGGCAATACTGTGATGCCCTTGACAGTGACCGACAGGTCCATGCGAGGGCAGTCTTTCCCTGGGATGAAGAGGAGTTCGGTTTTATTCAGGTTAAGCTTGAGGTGATGTGCAGTTGTCCAGACAGAGATGTCAGCCAGACAGTTCGAGATGCGAGTTGCAATGTGAGTGTCAGAGGACGGGGGAAAAGAGAGGAACAGCTGGGTGTCATCTGCATAGCAATGGTAGGAGAATCCATGCGATGTGATAACAGAACCTAGTGATCTGGTGTATAGTGAGAACAGAAGCGGTCCTAATACTGAGCCTTGAGGGACACCTCAAGGCTCAGGTAATGATCTACTAAGTAATCAACGTACCAATGTAAGGCTGCTAGAATCACTTTTGCTTTATATCTATCGGGTTGACGAGGAAAGGAGCATTTTTCCACAGCTGGGTCAGGCTCAGCAGAAGGGAGGAGACACTCAGGGTTTGTTAAAGAAAACCTGCTAGCAAGCAGGTTAGGTCAGTTACCATGGTAACTTACCTAAAGTTTAAGTAAATTCTCTTTCGCAAATGGAAAACCAATGGTATCCCTCTGCTCAGTGTTAACAAACTCAGAGTTTTAAAGGTCCCATATTATGAAAAACAGGTTTTCTCTGGTCTCTACACCTAGAAACTGGTCCTCCCTGAGCCTGTAAACTCCCAGAATGAGGAAAACAAGCGACTCCTGCATGGTCTCTGCAGCCCCCCCACTGGTACAACGGCACTCCTACAGGCTATTCAGATTCAGCTCCCGTTGTTACGTAACGAAGGGAGTAATTTGCGTAGACGGAACTCCTCTGATTAAAGGAGATATCCGAGAGGGGGCGTTCATCACTGAGGTGAAGTTCGGTGTGTAGCAGTGTTTCACAATGTCGTCACTCACAGCTAGACACACAGATTGCTCTGTTGTCGGTTGTACAAATCAACATAAGTGCTTCTATTCTAGTGGTTGCATTTCATTTTTAATGACAATGTGTCGGCTACTGTCCGTGTTAGCTTGTACGTGTGTGCTAACCACTTCACATCGGACTGCTTCAGTAACGAGGGTCAGTACAAAGCTGGCTTTGCCTCAACACTGACCCTCGTGAAAGGATCTGTCCCAACCATACAGGACCCAACAACTTCACCTGAGACACATAGGCGAGCCATAGCCATACATCCACTGCTAGCATAAGCGGCATCCTCTGTGTGGCTCTCCAAGTAGGCAATGACAGATGGAGCTCATTAGCATTTAAAGGTGCAGGCACAGAAACTGCCTGTTCTCGGCAGAGCTCATTTGAGCAACTTTTAGACAGCTAAAATTCAGGACCACGGATGGGTTTGGGGCAATGCATATCAAATCCAGTGTTGTTGGACCTCTGACAGCTGTGTGAAATTGATGAAAATCAGTATAATAGGGGACCTTTAAAAAAACTGCTGTTTGGAACACACCTCAGAGCACAGTGAAGACATTTTGTTTTCAACCACTCATCAAGACCTCCACTAAGAAGAAGTCAGTCCAATTAGTCACTTATAGTGCATCGTTGGAGTTTCTGAGTTCTAGGTGATGTACTGTCATAAATGTATAATTTCCTGTAAATGTATATTGTTTCATTTGTGTATGTATTTGCTTTTTGTTCACCGGAACATTGCTTTTATTTTGAAGTCAGTTCTCACACGCTATTAGCGTATTGCCTGGTATTACACACACCGCAAAACAACATGGGGGATGACTGTGTTACTTGAAGTGGAGGCTAGCTTGACCACAGGGACCCCTTACAGTCGCAACAGAACAAAACCGTTTGGGTTGTAAAACGATTTTGTTTTGAAAGGAACCAAAGAACAAATTATACGCAGATTATTTCTTCTTAATCTTTTCCTTGGATTCTGACACCATGTAGGGTGTTGATTTTATGTGTATACGTGTATATTTTTAGTGCATTTTATTTTATTGCTTTCTATTGTGTTATCTATTTATTGTGTTTTATCTTGTTGTGCAGCACTTTGGACAATCTTGTGTTTGTTAAAATCATGCTATATGAATAAAGTGGATTGTGTGGTAGCCCTTCTATAAATGAGTGGTATGACATCATCTACACATTTTTTGTAATGGAAAGAATCACTTTCTCTGTGAGGCTTCTGAAAGCCAAATTTGAGGAAATCTGGGAGAAGTGGAGATTGTACATCTCACCGAAATGCCCTTCTTTTGTTTAAAGTCCCAGTCGGCAACATTTTTTTGATCATATTCACTGAAGCCGACACTATGCTCAGATAGAACAACATAAATCATCCGGTTTTAGAAAAAAAAAACAACAGCGCCCGGATCATCCTGTCCAATCAGCACGCTGATCTGTGTTCCTGCACACACAGAGCCCCCTTACCCCCCTCGGGTCGTTCCACTATCACAGGAGGGAAGTAGCAACAAGCTTCCAATTCCTTGTCAAAAACCAAAACGAGGAGGTCCAAAACAACCAAGGAAAAGAAAACACCGGTGGAAAAAAAGGAAAAAAAGAAAGATTGCGACGGTGCCCGTGATAAAACCAGAGTCAACATCGGACCCGCATTTCAAAGGTGGCGTGATCTAAGGGATTTCAAAGGGCACGAAGTCGACGGGAAGGAGCTCGGTGGTCGTGGGGGAGGAGCGTGAGAGTTGTAAACATTCAAAATCTGACGGAGTGCCCTCGATCCACCGGACTTGCCGACTGGGACTTTACTATTGTCAATCTGTTTTACTACCTGCTGTAGATGGAAACACCCCAAGTTCTGTTCTTTTCTGTTTGTAACTAGATACAAATCTGAAAATATGGATCACAATGCCATGTGGCGCCTCTGGGGTAACGAGAAAGCGATACGTGACCAATTTCAGGGAAAATAGGGCTGTCCACACCAAATTTACAATTAATGTTCTTTATTAACGACTGTGGCAGGGATGCTGTCGATGCCGCGGAGTGCGGGGCTGGCTTGAGGGGGCTGAGGCTGAGGCGACGTCGTTGGGCGAGAGCGGGGTTCGGTACACGGGGACGGGCAGTCATACGGTCCGTGGCTCGGTGGGAGAGGCGGCGGTCAGGCAGGCGGGAGTCGAAGCAGAGGCGGGTAGTCAGACGGTCCGGGGGTCGATCAGGGCGCGGGGTTCTCCTACAGAAGCGGGTCATACACAGGGCTTTTAGTTGTCTCTCTCTCTCTCTCATCATCTCCTTACTCTCCACACGAACGTGTTCTCCGTCGTCTCCTTTTATCCTCTCCGGTCGTCTTGCGCTGATTTCCTCCCAGCCGTGTTCCTCCACGCCGGTGATTCCGATGGGCAATCGGAACTCCATATATGGCCCGCCGTCCGTTCCCTGCGCGGTGCCTTGGAGGGATAGAGTGCGGTGGCAACAGGTACATACACGTTATTTATTATGCTCCCCGGTTTTCTCCTCCTTACTTCTGTCCCGCGGGCGCCACATACCCCCCTCCTCAGCTCCGACCATGTGGGAGGGGCGATCCAGCCGCTCAGGGCGTCCCGCCGGGACAGGGTATCCGCTTTTCCATGGGCTGAGCCGGACCTGTGGGTGACCTTGAACGAGTACGGCTGGAGAGCCAGGAACCATTGGGTTACTCGGGCATTGGTGTCCTTGTGTTGGGCCATCCACACCAATGGAGCATGATCGGTCACCAGGGTGAACTGTCTTCCCAGGAGATAATATCGCAACTTCTCCACGGCCCACTTGATCGCCAGACATTCCCGTTCCACGGTCGAATAATTCTTTTCGCTGGGCGTCAGCTTACGGCTGATGTATGTGATGGGATATTCCTCACCTTCTTGTACTTGGGCCAGGACGGCACCCACCCCGGTTTCCGACGCGTCGGTTTGGACCAGTAGGGGAAGGGAGAAGTCAGGTGTCACCAGCACGGGATCGGAGCAGAGGGCGTCCTTCAGTCCCTGGAACGCTTTTTCTGCCCCCGGGGTCCACCGTATCCGGTCTGGCTGTTGCTTCTTCGTATACTCCGTGAGGGGTCCTGCGAGAGAGGAGAAGTGAGGGACGAAGCGGCGGTAATAACTGGCTAAGCCCAGGAATGTTCTCACCTGGCGCTTGTTCTGGGGCGGGGCCACTCGCGGATCGCCTCGACCTTCCCCACCTGGGGTTTCACACAGCCCCTGTCGATGACGAAGCCTAGGTAATTGGCTTCTTGAAGGCCGAGGCGACATTTCTTGGCATTAGCGGTGAGCCCCGCCTCCCGCAGCGCCTGGAGTACCGCGCTCAGTTGCTCCAGATGGGTTCCCCACTCCTCCCCATGGATCACGATGTCATCCAGGTACGCCGTCGCGTATTCCCGGTGGGGCCGGAGTACCTGGTCCATCAGGCGCTGGAATGTGGCGGGGGCCCCGTGTAATCCGAACAGGAGTCGGAGGTACTGGAACAGCCCGTCGGGGGTTGCGAAGGCGGTCTTTTCGCGGGCTTCGGGGGAGAGAGGCACCTGCCAGTACCCCTTAGTCAGGTCGAGGGTGGAGATGTACCAGGCCTTTCCCAGGCGTTCGATCAGCTCATCTACCCGCGGCATGGGGTAGGCATCGAACTGTGATATGGCGTTGAGGTGCCGGAAGTCGTTGCAAAACCGTAACCATCGGGTTTGGGGACTAGGACTATGGGGCTACACCACTCACTCCGGGACTCTTCTATAATGCCAGCTTGTAGCATTTTCTGGACCTCTTCTCGAATGGCCTGTCTCCTGGCCTCAGGGACACGGTAGGGTCTTAGTTTTACCTTCCTGCCGGGGGTTGTGTGGATGGGGTGTCGGAGGGCATCGGAGCCCAGGGGAAACAGGTCGAGGAGGTTTACCTCTTCCCGCGGAGGCGCGGCTCGGATCTCCTCCTCTGCTCGCTCGGCTGCAGCGCTAGCAGCGCCCTCGGAGAGGGGCTCGGTGGAGTCCCCGGGGCCGACCTCATTTAGTCCACATAGTGGGTTATCACGGGGCACTCTTCTGGGAGGGGGCGGCTTCCTGGCCCCGTCTCGTTTTGCCAGGGAGCGCCAGAGGGGGTGAAACAGGGCCGCGTCTCGGCCAATGAGTACCTCTACTGGCAGGTCCGGGACGAGGCCTACTGCGCCCTGGAATGTGCCCTGCGTCGTCTGCACCTCGACGTGGGCGGTGGGGTAGCGGCGGGTCTCGCCGTGAATGCAGGTCACGGCCACCGTGTCGGGAAGCGGCAGGCCGGGGGCGAACTCGGGGCGGACTAGCGTCACCGCGCTCCCCGAGTCTAGGAGGGCCGAGGCGTCGCGTCCGTTGGCGCGGATGGGGGTCACGGGGTTGGGTCCGTCTGCTTGGCCCCAGCAGGCGGAGAGGAGGCCACAGGGTTCGGATCGGAGGAAGCCGAGGGCATCGAGACATCCTGGCGAAGGGGACACCCCCAGGATAAGTGTCCCAGGCCACCGCAGGTGAAACACCTCCTCAGGTCAGCCGCTGGCGCCGGGCGCTCCATGGGGGTGTGGGGAGGAGGTTTTACCGGCTCAGAGCTCCGCGGACGTCCTGGGACCTCCACCTTTGTCGGACGGCTGGCTCGCAGTACCGCTTGTGCCGCGAGGTGTCCCTCAACGGGCGCCACCAGCTGTTCTGCGCTCTGGGGGTTGCTCTGGCATGCGAGCCGCTTCGCCTCGTAGGGCAGGGCAAGGAGGTATCGGTCCATGATCGCCCTCTCCACTGGACCTGGGACAGTGGGCTCGCTGGTCAGCCACCGATTCATGAGTCTGGTCAGCTCATACATTTGCATACGCGGGGACTCGGCGGGGTTCAATGTCCACTCATGTACCCGCAGAGACCGGCGTAATCAGGATCGGGATTCATGGTGATAACTTGGTGCGGCTTTCCCCTGATATTGGTCAGATCCTCAGCAGTGCCCGCATTCTCCACCAGTGTGGCGCCTCCGGGGTAACGAGAAAGCGCTACGTGACCAATTTCAGGGAAAAGAGGGCTGTCCACACCAAATTTACAATTAATGTTCTTTATTAACGACTGTGGCAGGGATGCTGTCGATGCCGCGGAGTGCGGGGCTGGCTTGAGGGGGCTGAGGCTGATGCGACGTCATTGGGCGAGAGCGGGGTTCGGTACACGGGGACGGGCAGTCATACGGTCCGTGGCTCGGCGGGAGAGGCGGCGGTCAGGCAGGCGGGGGTCGAAGCAGAGGCGGGTAGTCAGACGGTCCGGGGGTCGATCAGGGCGCGGGGTTCTCCTACAGAAGCGGGTCATACACAGGGCTTTTAGTTGTCTCTCTCTCTCTCTCTCTCATCATCTCCTTACTCTCCACACGAACGTGTTCTCCGTCGTCTCCTTTTATCCTCTCCGGTCGTCTTGCGCTGATTTCCTCCCAGCCGTGTTCCTCCACGCCGGTGATTCCGATGGGCGATCGGAACTCCATATATGGCCCGCCGTCCGTTCCCTGCGCGGTGCCTTGGAGGGATAGAGTGCGGTGGCAACAGCGCCGTGGCTGTCACATGCCACGGCGGTACATACACGTTATTTATTATGCTCCCCGGTTCCCTCCTCCTTACCTCTGTCCCGCGGGCGCCACAGCCAATTATCAAAATGATGATGACTGTGTAATGTGCTATTGAAATGTGATTCCAAATAAAGACAAATTTTCAAAAAATAAATAAATAAAGTGGATTGGATTTATTGTTGATCTGTGAAATTGGTTCTGGCTGAAGACAAAGGAAGGGAATGCTTCATTTACTGGCTCAACAAGGCAGAATCAAACTTCTGGTGAGCTGATGTGAAAATAGAACTATTATGAATACATCAGAGTGTAGGAAGCACGGTTAGTTAAGTATGCTACTCTGACATTCTATCAACATAAAGACACAAACACTAAATGTTGTTTTGTGAGGCCTCAGTGGCAGCAAATGGACTGCATTTATATAGCTTTTCTAGCTAACTAGCTACTGAAGGCGCTTTACACTGTATTTAGTCACTTTTACCCATTCACACACATTCATACACTGATGGCAGAGGAGCCGCCTGCACATCAGGATCTGACTCATTCACACATATTCACACGCCGATGGCGCAGCATCAGGGTCAATTGGTGGTTCAGTATCTTGCCCAAGGACACTTCGGCATGTAGACTGGAGGAGCTGGGATTCAAACCGCCAATCTTCTGATTGAAGGACGACTCGCTCTACCTCTGAGCCACAGCCGCCCCATCGTAGATGTTTGGTTGCTTTTCCTCTGCTCTGGTTTACAACCTTTCTGTCATGCCTTGGTGAGGGGTGTCTTGTCATGGGTTTTTGTCTTGTGAATTTCCTGTTTTATTTTGAAAAGTAACTCCTCTCGTTTCAGGTCACTTGCCCTTCCGTATGTGTCACCAGTCTGACGTCTCCCCTGATCCCTGATTGTTTCCACCTGTTTCCCATTATCCTCATGTGTCTTATAGTCTGCGTCTCCCTTTTTCCTGTGCCAGAGTATATCGTTGGTTTGTGTACCTCCAGCCCTTTTGTCCACAGCCCACACCAAGTGTCCATGCGTTCACATGATCCTGATTTCTTGTTTTCCTCTAAAGAAAGAGTGATGTTTTGTAGTGTTTTGGTCAGCTCTAGAGAAGCTAGTTTTGGTTTATATCCCTTGTGCTTATCTTCGTTGGAGTGTTTTTTCTTTGTAAATTTTTTTAGTGCAGTGCAGTTTAAGTTTATATTGTCTTCTTTCCTCCGTTTGAGTGATTTTTCTTTTGTAAATTTCTATAGTTAGTTGATTCATAGAGTAGTTTAGTCCCAGGCTTTTGCTTTGCCCCCCTTGGGAGTGATTTTCAGTTATCCTTTTCCTTTGAAGGTTTTTCCGTGTTTTTGTTTGAGTGTTGTTTTCATGGTTCTCTGTATCGTAGAATAGATCATTCATTTTCACTCTGTCTTAAGGGAAGATCAGAGACTTTCCGAATAAAGATCTGCCTGAACTGTTCTCCCTCTGCATCTGCATCCTCTTTTTAGTCCAGGCCTGACACTTTCCTGATATCTGGCCTGCTTTCTTTTGTTCACAGCAGGCTGCTGTGTCTGTGGAAGGAATCAAAGCCTCTCCTCATTTCATTATATTAGAATGCACCTATACTCCTTATCAACCTTTTAGAACTATCTTCCGTTAGGGGTGTCCATACGAAGAAGTTTTTTGAGGGTAAACGCACGTTTCAGCCTTCTGTCCACATGGATCTGGCGTTTTCGGGGGCTGACATGTAGAGACAGACAGGTAACCAGTCTATCACAGGGCTGACATGTAGAGACAGACAGGTAACCAGTCTATCACAGGGCCGACATGTAGAGACAGACAGGTAACCAGTCTATCACAGGGCCGACATGTAGAGACAGACAGGTAACCAGTCTATCACAGGGCCGACATGTAGAGACAGACAACCATTCACGCTCACATTCACACCTACGGGCAATTTAGAGTCATCAATTAACCTATCCCCATCGGATCTCCTGAAGAACAAAAACAAGTTGTGTATTTTGTTTATTTATTTCTGATCACATTGTTATGTCACATGGTTACATTTGATGTATTTGCTCGTACTAAAAACTCAGTCCTGTTACTTATGAACCATCTTCCATTAAGAAAAACACGTAAACAATAAACGTTACAGCCTGAAGATTATTATTACACATTTTGAATAACTAAGCATGTGTGTGTTATAAGTGCTGAAAAAAAAGTTTAATTCTGAAAAGTTACAACATGCAAATTGCAACAATTGGATGGAATTGGAAGTCAAATAATAATGTAGCCCTGATAGCTGGAGTCTTCGTACTCATAGTAACACTAATTGCAGGAGTAGCAGTAGACGAGGTTGTGGCATGGTAATACTGGCACTATCGACCCTCAGGGTGACATGTGAGCAATATGAGCTGGTGTCCACCACACCTGCTCCTGGCCGAGTTAACAACTGCTTGAGCCGCAGAGATTTATAGCGACAGTGTGTAGAAATAAATCCCCCCCCCCCAATGTATGCATTCAAACAGGGACAGTGCACGAAAAAACGAATGTAGTTTGTGACAATTTCACAAACTACGATGAGACTGTATTGGTGTGGAACCTGCATGCATATTCTCAAGTGATACAATTGTGATGTTTTGATAGAGTTCGATTAGTACAATATGACATTTGACTGGAGAATAATTCCAGGTGATCCTCATTTCCAGTCCCAGACATTTAGTGTAGCCCGAAAAGCAACACCCGCTGCTCTTCAATGCATCTTCAGAAGAGAACAATACTGGAAAAGTAAGTAAAACCAAGTTTGTGGAAAGAGAGGACTCAAAGGAAAGCATTGGTCAGCAAGTAGAGTGTTTGTGTCAGTGACCTGTACTAACAGAGTAAACCACTCTGCACTGACAGCTTCTTCGCAGGCAGGAGCCGTCAGTTGACCCTCCTCCCACGGCGCAGCTCCACAGATGCTGGGGACCCCTAAGACCCCTGTCCCCTAATACCAGTTCCCAAAAGGCAGAGCACCAACCTCTTTGACCCCAACAACTTCAAACTGCAGAATCGAGTCAAATGAATTCTTCTCTCACTTGCAGGAGGGACGTTAGTGATAGTTATTTATAATGTTGCTATGAGCACAACATCTACACTACATCTAACAATAGATTGATATTAATAATGTCCTGGATGGGTTTAAATGTAAATAATAAGGTCTGTTGAAAAACAAAAGGATTTAACTTTGACACAGCTTTTAAATGCTCAGATTTAGTGAGTTCATTTGCACAAACATCTCCTCCGTACTAAAAACCTCCTCCGGAATCATGAGCACAGCGTTAAACTCTAACAGCGAGCTCCCGTTGGTCAGCAATTAGCATAAATACCACCACATGAAGAACCATATAAGGAGGTGATGATGACTATGGAGAGTGCAACCTGTCGACATGTGGACATGACGTAAGCAAAGAAAAACCAGGCTGAGATTCAATGATTTTTGTTAAGTACTGTGTTTTATTGAACCACGCAAGGTTCTATTGTTACTTTAATGTGGCGCTCAAATACTATGAAACAACAACAACTTTGGCAGGTACGGTGGCTGAGGAGGAACATACTGTACAATCACACTTCCAGCATGATATCAATACATTACAAAGTGGAGCTGAGAAGAATGATTTAATTTTCTTCTGATAGTTTAAGAGGGACAGGCAAATCTCAACTGTTCCTTTAAGTCTGTCTCCCTGAGGGAGGTAAGAAGTCAAAAGAGAAGTTTAAAAACTTGTGATTTATTACTTTGATTATTATTCAACATGTAGCCGAGACAACACGTAGGATATTAAGTCAATTTCATTAACCCATTCACATTTTTAAGATACCTAATCTGAAGATTAAATATGCAAATCGCCCACTTGTTAAGTTTAATGTGTTATATATTTCCAATCTTTTGTCATGTTTAAAATGTGTGTTTTAAAGGCATCTGCATATTGTGAACAGACAAGATTGAAAGTGTTTATTATCATATGCACAGTAAAGAAACTTCTTTCCCTGTAGAATGAAATTCTTCGTTTGCTGTTAAATCAAATAAAATAATACAAAAACAGAGCCATTTTAAAAGGCAGCATGTGACAAATAATAATAATACACAGAATGTATGAACATTTTAATTCCTGATCATGACAAGCAACATTTATATGCATTCCTTACTTACACAAGCTCTATGAGCAGTCGGAGGCCGAAGTAGATTTTGTTAGTAGCTACGACAGGTTTGGAGCTACTAATATTTTGATGAATGCCAACACACATACATTTTCCTCTGCAGTTTACACACAGCTCCAGGCATCACTAACTCTGTACACTTCAATGGGATGATGTAAAATGTTTTGTTAACAGTATACACACTTGACACCAGTGGATCAACAGATGTCCTCATGTGAATTAATTCAGGGAAAACCAACATGCCCGCTACACATGCACATACATGCTGACTTCACCCGGCATGCACATTGGATTAGATATGTTTGCTACGTCCTGCCACTGATGGCCATGAGACAGCTGTTTGCAGAGAGTTTGGCAATGATCCATACCCTGCCAATGGTCACCCACTTGAAAAATGTTTTGAAGTTGTCCACTTTTCTGTGACAAAAAAAAAAAATACAATAAACAAAATGTTACATAAAAACACTCAGAGGTTCTTCCAAAAAAATTGGTGAAATGTGGGGACCTTTCTTGGCTTATGCAAATAAAATTACATTTCCAACTACACGATAAACAAATAAAAAAAAAATTATCATATACTTTCGTGCCATTGGATTGTTTTTGCATTGATAACTGTTTAGATATTTACAGTTTCTACATGTATATATATAAAATTAAAAATAAAATAAAATAAAAAGACAAATTATTTTGGGGTGGGTGGCTGGGTGGGAGCAATTTAGGGTAGCTCCAGCCCCCCTCAAATAGGTCTAATTTCACTGCCATGAAATTTCTTTTCTCACACACACTTACACCAAAGAGGTGTTGCAGGAGTGAGTTAAATAGGGAAGGCTAGTTGGCGTGCGTGTGTGTGTGTGTGTGTAAACAGTCAGAAAGACTGGGTGAAGTGAGAGTATCACAAGGCCAACAGCTGCTGGTGTGACCAGCAACAGGTGCTCCAAGGTAAACCAGAGATACACTTAAAAGACACACAGGCATCAGAGGAACACATTTAGACAAAGACCTGGTTGCTGTTGCCTTCACCACATATCTTCCTGCTCTGGATACAGCGTGTCTAACAAGCAGCAGTAACGTTTCTGGTGGTGATCTTGAAAGCTATTTCTATGTTATTAACACGAAGCTATTCAAATAAACAAATTCACAAGATAGTATTGTCTGTTTGCCATGGGACTGATGTTTCAACCCAGTCTCATGGCAGTTTGTGAAACAGTCACCAAATACAATCTGTTGTTTTCATTTCATCAGACAGGAATTTTTTTTCATATTGGTCGGAACAAAAACAATGCCAACGGAAGGTCAACTAGGATCCTTTTTCGTGGTTTGACACGCAACGTGAGTCTTCAACTTCCAGAGCTGCTAGTGAGAGTAGCATTACATATTAAATATTGCGTCGTGACACACAAAAAAAATGACACAATTTCTCTCGACCTGGACTCGAATCAGTCGATTTAATTTCCGTAACTACTGGATGAACTGCTGTGGGACTGTTGGACCTTTCACAAGTAGGCAGTCAGATTGAATGACAGAAACATAGAAAGACCAACTGACTCACTAAAGGACTATCATGATAGCGTGGTTGGCAACAGGGGACAGGGACATTTATTTATAGCAACATTACAAGTTTCCACCACGCAGGACAGAGACCCTGGAAAAACACATCTATCAACGTGTACGGTATGGTAAATACACACACAGACACACACACACACACACACATGCACACACACACACACACACACACACACACACACTTTACTTTCTCTAGGGAGTCCAGCAATTTGGTATGCAACTAAATAGTGAACTAAATGTGAACTAAATGTGTCAATAGTTGTTATAAAGACATTTGATGACTCAAACAGACAAATCCAGGAGTAAAAAAGTCACTTCAGGTGCAATGATTACATTATGTGTCTCAATTAGAAAGGTGAAATAAATTCATGCATAACATTTGTCTGGCGCTATAACAGACAAGCCATTTGCAAATGATTCCAGCCTCATGGGCAACCCTGTATATATACAGCTCTGGGGAAAAATTAAGAAACCACTGCAAAACTTACTATTTACTATTTATAAGTATGTGTTCAAGTAAAATTAACGTTTTTGTTTTATTTTATAAACTACTGACAACAATTCTTCCTAAATCGAATAATAATATTTTCAAATAAAAATATTGACATTTACAGCATTTATTTCCAGAAAATGACAACTGGTTAAAAACAAAAAAAGATCCTGTGTTTTCAGACCTCCCATAATGCAAAGAAAACAAGCTAATTATTATTTTTAAACAACACAACACTAATGAATAGTTCATGAATCTATATCTGGTGGAATACAGCTTTATGGTGCAAACATAAAATTAGCCCGGCTTTGTTTGATGCTTATGACCTCTGGAATGATCACATTCCAGAGGTTTTCAGGGGTTCAGGTCTGGAGATTGGGCTGGCCATGACAGGATCTTGATCTGGTGGTCCTCCATCCACACCTTGATGGACCTGGCAGTGTGGCATGGACCATTGTCCTGCTGGACGAACCCATCCTGAGTGTTGGGCAACATTTTCAGAGCAGAGGGAAGCAGTTTTTCTTCCAGGAGGACCTTGTACGGGTCTTGATTCAAGCGTCAAAGACACAAAGACAAACCTGCCTGATTCCAGTCTTCCTGAGGACCCCAGATCATCATGATCCTCCACCAAATAACACAGTGGGTGTGAGTGTTATGTCCATGGGACATATGTGAGTGTGTGTTTACCCTCCCTGCCAGATGGAGGTGCTGCTCCGTTGTGTGTGTGTTTTTCTCTGTGTCTCTGTGCAGGTAGTGATTGGTCGGGAGCTGATTTCACCAGCTTTAAAAGGATGTCTCCAGCGAGGACTTCTCTCTCTCTCACCCTTTGGCTGACTCCCAGCCAGACTGTGCTGTCGATCATTGGAACTGTGTTATTTGTGATTGTGAATATTGTTGTGTTTAGAGCCAGAGTTCCTTCTGTGCGTGTGATTTGGGTTTTGATGCCCATAGTGGCTTATTTAAAAAGCAGTCCGGGTAGGTAGGGGTGAGTAGCCATTTTATTTTGGGAACCTCTTATCTCTTGTTTTGTGTTAGGGAGGCAGGTAAGAAGCCTGCGTTTTGTTTTCTCGTTATTTCCTTAGGCAAGCTAGTTTTCTAAATAAGAGTTTTGTTTGTTTTGTTGGTCGTGCTCACCCTGAAAACAAGCTACCCTTTGAATAAATTTGTGTTGGACTGCATCCACGTGTTTTTGTCATTGCTGGGGGGTTGGGGAAAAAGGGAGTAGAGCACCTTTTATGTTGCGCTCAGGTTATGATAGACTGGTTACCTGTCTGTCTCTACATGTCGGCCCTGTGATGGACTGGTTACCTGTCTGTCTCTACATGTCGGCCCTGTGATGGACTGGTTACCTGTCTGTCTCTACATGTCGGCCCTGTGATAGACTGGTTACCTGTCTGTCTCTACATGTCGGCCCTGTGATAGACTGGTTACCTGTCTGTCTCTACATGTCGGCCCTGTGATAGACTGGTTACCTGTCTGTCTCTACATGTCTCCCTGTAATAGACTGGTTACCTGTCTGTCTCTACATGTCTCCCTGTAATAGACAGGTTACATGTCCAGGGTGTACCCTGCCTTCGCCCAATGACAGCTGGTATCGGCTCCAGCCCCTTGTGACCCTGAATACAGGATAAGTGGAAGACAATGGATGGATGGATCAGTGTGACCTACGGTCTAAAATTGCAATTTGGATAAACATGCTGTTACAAAATAGAAACTAAAAACTCTTCCAAGTGAGCTGAGGTTCTCTGCCTGTGATGCTATGTTTGAAAGAAATTTATTTTTCAATGATGCAACTCATACAGGAACTTCTGGCAAGTCTTTACTTTTAGCCATATAACTGCACTGTTCCACACACACACACACACACACACACACACACACACACACACACAAACACACACACACACGTTTGTCATCAACACTTACAAATCATTGCACACAAATATACATTCACACACACACATTTATTTATATATGCGTGTGTGTCGGTGTATTGTCTGCATGGAGGTGTTAATGAGGTGCTGAAATGCCAGGGCTCACACAGTCATGGTAAAAGGGGATCTGGAGCCAAAGAACACCACAAAACACGTCCTGTACACATAAAAATAAAGCCAAGAAATCACAAGGAAAGACAATCATAGTCTTTCCTGCTTTTGATTATAGTTAATATGCATTGAAAATAAACAGTGAGGGGCTGTAAAGCAGATTTCCATAACCTCTAGAGGCTTTCGACCTCTGAATAGAAGGCTAAAGGAATCCATAAGTATGACATGGATCAAGTTACTATAAACTGAAATAAGACTTGTGGTCCGTTTCACAAAGCAGGTTTAGTGAAAACCTTGAGTTAGTTAACCCTGAGATGAGGGAAACTCTGGTTTTTCGGTTTCACAAAGCAAGTTCAGCATAAATCTGAGTCAGTTACCCGGGTAATATACTCCGTGAACCTAACCTGCTCGCTAGCAGGTTTGCTTCAACAAACCCTGAGTTTCTCCCTACATGTCTCCGCCTTTTTCCAGAATCTGAACCAACTGAAAAAAATGTGCCGTCCTTTCATCGTCAACCTAATCGATATGGAAATAAAAGTGATTCTAGCAGCTTTTTGGGAGACAATTTTGATTACCTTTCCTTCCAATCACATTAGATATTATCTAAACAATATTCTCCGACATTTTCAACATTTCATATCGCGGACATAATCCGCAACCAGATTCTTTGCGGAGGTAGTGTTTTTGCGAACGGGAGATTTATGAAATGTTTAAGTACATTTCTGTGTTGAAATATCTGCTTATATTTACTGTTTAATATGTGAAATATGATTAAAATCATATGCCTTAGTAAACGTATTTGTGCAATATTCTTATGCTTAATTTTCAACTGACACCACTTTCTTTCTGTGCCTGGGGGGATAACACCCAATGAAAATGATATTTTATTCAGTGCACTACTTTGTGACCTACGGGAGTTGAACCCGTCACCTGCGCCGTGGGCGGCGTTGCTAACCATTACACCACAGTGCCGCTGAGCAAGTCTGAAAATAAAGACTTATTACCTTTAGATCAATCAACTGTTTCATTCAGTTATACACATTAGATCGGGCAGTAATTGTCTGCCACGCTAACTATCGCTACTTTGCTGCAGTTACGTTGATCTGCTTTCTCAGGATGAGCTCGTTTTCTACATAAACACTCAGTAATATCTAATGACGCTCTCCCCGTTGCCATGGTGAATCGTAGTATCGGAGCTCCATTGATGATGGCTTTGTAGAGTCGGCAGGCACGCGCGTAACTCAGAGTTTACATACTCAGAGTTGACTGAACTAATTCAAAACCGCTGTTCTGAAACTGAAAACTCAGAGTTGCCCATCTCAGAGTTGGTCAACTCAGAGTTCAGGGTTAGGTTCAGAGTTTGTTGAACCTGCTTTGTGAAACGGGCCCCAGGAGTTAAAGCCTGTGACAGACCACCATGTTGTTTATACCACCAAGACTCATTGCACCTCTACCTTCCTACTTGTTGGATGATGTTGGAAAATTGCTTTTCATACATGTCAACATTTTTATCAGCCTTTTGTTTTGATTGCCTCAGTTAGGAGCATGTCTAAAGTGTCAAGTGTTCTTATACTAACTCCCTCAGGGCTCTGTTTTAAGCTTCAGTTTAATGTTGCATTTAGGTGAGAATTGTGTCAGGTGATTGTCTATTTTTTTCAAAGACTCCTAAAAGTAATAAAGGTTTCAACTGGAAGATTCTGTCTTTTTAATCTATGCTGTCACCTAGTGGAATAACTTTGAACTGTCAGTGAGCAGTAAAGTAACTGAGTACTTTCTACTGTATATCAGCGTTGGCTCACAGGTTCACAGGCTGGTAGAGGACCTGAGCTTGAAGGAGGAAACACAAGACCGCTCATGGGGCGAGTGGAGATTTTTTTTACACATGAAGATGACCAGCTCCCGATGAGATCATTCAAAGCACACAATTCTTAGTTTCAGGTGATTAAAACATAGTTATGAATATTCTATTGTATTCCTGCCAATAGATTTCCCCAAATGCCACACACTGGTCCTTAATGCACCCACGATAACACAACAGGTTATAGAAAATAATAGACACCTTGCTTCTCATTGTTCATCTGCACAACAAGAGGGTGAATGCACTTAATGTCTTTACAATAGTGAGGCATAAAGCTGGCACAATATATAATAATTCTAGAGTTTCAAGCAGCATTGAGAGCAGCCTGGTGTCTGATATGTTTGTAGTGGAGGAGTAAAGGAGACACTCCGTCACCTGCATGAATGAAACAGCAGTGGGATCGTATTCACCACGGACCACAAGTATTAACAGCAAGACGGAAGAGCCATTAAATGTCACACCATTTGCACAGAGTCATACAAGCAACAGTGGGGGTGGGTAGTTGACACTGGGTAGTTGTGGCCCTGTGAGTTGTCTCTGCCTGCTGCTGTCGCCAGTGTCTACAAGAGAGGGAAAGAGACAGGAGAGGAGGGGTATCGTTATCTGCCAACACCGTGAAATACAAGACGGTGGTGCCCCATGATTCATACAAACACACACACACACGTGTACACGAACACACGCACACACACACAGACAGATATAGTGATCTTAACGCACAAACATATGTTAAAAAATGCACAAGCAAACGGAAACGTTCTCATGGCCTTAATATAGACGGACGCATCCACGCAGCATAGCAAGCATGCACACGGTTATTCCTGGGAGCTTGTGTTCCCCTCAGCTGTGCACACACTCACCCTCACAAGCTCCGGACACAAAGGTAAGGACGATACAATGTGTGTACGACGAGTCATTATCAGCAATGCCTGCCACAGACGTTCTTGTCATTGCAGTAAGAGAGCAGCAAACACAGCTATGATGTGTAGGCAGTTTTAGTTATAGATGCTGCAGACTTAGGAATGACTTAGGAATCAGCCACGTTGCTGCCATGTGTGTAATGGTTTATCTGATGGGGTCTGGAGACAACTGTCAACAGGATTTCTTGCCTTATGAGTTTTTAGAAATGTCATGACATGGCTGAGTGAGAAAAGTGGCAATAATACAAATGAAACACGAGGCTACTTCAGTCACTCACATTGATCCACAAATTGTTTAGCTGCTCCCTCTCTCCACAGGGGGGGGGGGGGTGCTACCCTTTACCACGCGTTTACGTTACTCCAGTGATTACCCAATCAGGAAGCGCCTAGTTGTATAGTTTACCGGAGCAGTGGCGTTTTGGTACGTGTGGTGGGCATGGCAGCCCGCAGTGGACGCATGGCAACAACAGAAGAGTGTTGACGGACAACAACAGCTCTTGTGGTCGCGTCGAATGGACCTGCGGATCACATCCGGGCATTCCGCGGGATTCCCGGGACGCGATAGTGAGTGTGTAAATCCCCGTATGTCGCGTTTGTGCCCGTTAACGTCATTGTGGTCTCGTTGAGACCGAGAGGTTCGTTAACACGGTCATCGTTGTAAACAGATGAGTTGTGTTTATGGACCGTAGGGTTTTACAGACTCAGTGTGCAGGAATTTTCGTTTGCAAAATAAAACAGGTTTTCAAATGACGTCATTCCACAGAGTCAGAACTAAAACAGTCATCTCTCTTTTAAGACTTTGCGGTTGATATGTAAAGTGTTAGAAATGATGTAGATGCTTGTGGTAACATACTGCGTTGTGTTAATCATACACCTGAGGGGTATTCCATCAAACTCGGTAAGCGCAAAGGCGGGCTAATTTCGATAAGCCTCGCTACCTTTAGCGGGAGTTGCGTTCCATCAACATGACTTGAGGCACTCTCCGCTAAGTAACCATGGGAATTATCCGACCAAACTAGCCTGCCCCGGGGCAGGCTAACCATCAGGCTTACTTTAGCGGGGGTTTCAGAGAAGGCCGTCTGTCGGAAACAACTGTACCAGCAGAAGGTTCCGCCAAGCCTAGTCCTCTTGATTTCGTCACGTCAAAGACCAAAAATTACCAAAATTACATATATGAAGTACAAACAGACTATATTTCCATCAAGCGTCTAAAAATACATGCTTGCAATTAAAAAATATGAATAAATCGTTTATTTTGTTTAACACCAACTGGCCATATCGTAACTTAAAGTCCCCAGTTGGGTGAGTGGTGATGCTCCTGCCCCTCGAACGTGGGCATCGAAGGTTCACATCCCGGCGAGAACATCTCATGTGTTCTCTTTTTTTTTTTTGCCTGTATAATTGTCTGTAGATCAGAGAATTAGACCAACATTTTACCTTAACTATGATAAATATGTCATACAATTTCCCCAGAACCCAAATATAACTTGCAAAAACATGATAGACATAAAGATGTTATTATTAATAGCATGTATATCCCAATGACAAAGGCATTGCTGCATGCAATTTTCAGCCACATAAATTCCTTTCAGGTGAGTTCATTAATAGGGTCATTGAATGTGATCATTGAATTGTTGAGATAAATGAGTTGGTCAATGTAGATGCATTTACTAGGCCTATCTAAAAAAAAAAGAGAGAAAGAGAGTTCCGGCAAAAGAAAGATGTTTCACAAACTTCCATAGTCGGGAATTGAACCGTGGCCGGCCACGTGTAAAGCCGGCGCATTACCACTACACTATCCTCAAGTTCGAGATGTAGTAGTCAGTGTTATAATAGAACATGTTACTCTTAACGGTACTTCCGTTTTTAATCGCTCGGCAATTCTTGCCCAAGCAGCCTCGCAATTTTTATTTATCACTACAGTATTCCCTTTTGTGGTTATGATGGGTTTGTACTCCTCGTACAGTTCCATCAATAATTTTTGCGCTGGTCTTTTCTGCCATTTTCTCGATGATTCGACATTCACGGTTCTGGTCTGGCTTCATATCCCGTGAACAGCGTAACACACGACAACGTTAACCTGGCTTGAATTAGCCTCAACAAGGCGCAGCTGAAATGCGTTAATGGAACGGGTTTAGCCGCAAGTGGAAGTTGGCGTTAGTTCTAACCAGGCTTAACTAGGTAAGCGCCGCTTTAATTAGCGAGTTTGGTGGAATACCCTTATGGTTCTTGTGAGCATCAATGTTCTTTTCTGCACCACAAACACACTTTGTGTTTACATGAGAAACTAGACCTTAGATATTGTTTTACAGCTCAAGTTTAATCGCTGAAAGCACATTGAGTTTAACACTGTTAGCAAACTCAAAACAGTCACAGATAGGCTGTTAAATGGTGAAATAGTTTTGAAGTACATGTAATTGCACTTCACCATATTGATTTGAACAATGCTAAACTGTTGTGACTCTATTTAAAACAGTGTCATTCACTGAAACAGTAATGTAGACAATGGGGTTATTAGATCTCTAGTGGGACACTGACAACCTAGACAAAGGACACATGTCCTGCTATATGTTGGACAGTTACCAGGCTAATACATGGAAATGATTGGTGTGAATTATTTATTTTGGGGTTGTGTGTTGAGGAGACTGTCATTTGCAGCTACTGTACATTTGACCTCTCATACATGGACTCCTGCAACTTTTTAACGACCATCTGAACTACCGATGTTATTATTTATTGTGCATTTAGTTTTTGAATTGTCTGATAACGGTTTTGCTATTCGGCAATTTTACAGGCTCCATCCAGGTGTGCTGTATCCCCAGATTAAAAGCCCGCTTTTCACTGCAACCGCCGCCATCATGCCTGGCGAAGACAAACCACCACAACAGACCCGCCAAAGGAAAAAGAACAAAAAGTCCCGCTCGAAGGGGAAGGGCCCTGGTGGGAGTCTGACTGCCCCCCTGGGAGGCGCCAAAGATGTCCAAGATGACCTCATCTTACCCCCTGTGCTCCATCCTTCTCCCAAAAAGCCTGCAGAGGAGAAGCCGAAAGTGTCCGTTGCCAAAGTGGAGGAGGAGTCCTCCTTTGCTATCTGTCTACAGGTGCTTCTTCCCTACCTGCTGGCTGGGATGGGCATGGCGATGGCCGGCATGGTGCTGGATGATGTGCAGGTGAGTGCGTGGCCACGAGGCTGTTTTTGAATTGGTGAACTGGCAATGTGCATGCGTTACTTTAGGATGGTGAGAGCTTGATACTTGGATATACCGTATGTTCCATCTTCAATAACTTGTAAAATTACTTTTTGTGTAAACACGTCCATTCAATGTCTGGGATATAGTAAACACAAAGGTCTCTATCAATCAGATCGGTTCGCCCAATATACATTTCTCATAATGTCTCATAATTAACTGCAATCGGATGACTAACTGATCCCAGCGCATTGCATGAGAACTGATCTACGACTGCCAACGTTGTAAGACTACTGTGGAAAAACTCCCTGTATGTTAGTCCTCAACTGTCCTTCAATGTAAAGAAGTCATGGAGTAATGTCTAACTGAGCAGATAATGAAGCCCTCCGTATGTGTTGTTATCTGACCTTCTCCTTGCGTTCGTTAACATAGCTCTGTCAGCTCTATTGTTGATAATGTTAACGCTGCTAGCACTGTTAGCTGCAAGCTGTTCATTCATCCATCAGCTCAGCCGTTGCCATGTTGAGATCTGGTGGATGCTCTGAATTTCATATTGAATATGTTCAATGCTTTGTTGTTAGTTTTGTAAAATTGGTGAAATATTTATGCAGGCGCAGTTATTAGATATTTGTGAAAATGCAGGCACAAGGTAACACATGTTGAGCCACATTCACAGTTTAAATGTAGAGAGGAAATGAAGGGAAACTCTGCTGTCTGCTTTATTATGAGCCTCTTCCTCTCTACGTCTGCCCTCTACTGATGTCTACGTCCGTCTTAATGCGGTGTATTCCCTTTACTCATTCTAGTGCTCATCAGTATCTCCTGCAACTGAGGACAATTAGCCACAAGTTTTGGCTGAGTCCTGTGTCTCCAAGCACAGGGGACGCTGAAGGACGTGGAGAGTAGCCGATCTGAATGGAAAGGAGATGAAAACACTTCACTATCAGGCAGCCACTAGTTTCTCTGTCTGTAGCCTGTGCTCAATAACAGCTTGAACTTATACCCTACATTATTCTCTATTTATATATTGAGCAGGCTGCAGATTGACTGAGCTTGTTATATGTAACAGGTTTGACAGGACCTTTTGGATAGATCTCAATAATTGCGTCGTCATCTCAGTAAACAGTTGCATCCTTTGATAAGTCAGGTTTGAAGTGAGCTGTGACTGCCATATCGGTGGCTTGTTTACTTCCTGGATTTGTCTGTTTGATTCATCAAAAGTTTTACTACAATTATTCACATAACATTTAGTTCACTGTTTAGTTGCATTGTGGGAAATGTAGGCTACAATGTTGGACTTGCCTGAGCATACATCCTGAGAAAGAGAATGTATGATCCCACCACATTTGAGGCTCATCAGATACTCTGAAAGTTCTATAAATGGAAGTATTTTTTTGGCCTAACTTAAATAGTTTACACAACTTAATATTTAAATGCATTGATTGAATAGACACAAACACAATTTTTCAAATGGAAACTGCAATTTTGCCAGTTTACATTAATAAATAAATAAATGTTTCACCTTTGAAATCTCTAGTGACAGAGTTTGAATGAAACATGTAAAATTGGCTAAAATGCAAATGAACTTTGCTTGTGACGTGGGAATCAAATGAATGACTTGATAATGATAATGATAACCACGACTGCCATTCAAAAGAAAACGTGGCTGCATTGTAGGAGAATTTGTATTGTCTTTGTAGAAAGCTGCTCTGAAATGAATATTTTAGTCCAGTATATGTTTGTTTGGTCCTCATGCAGGGTTAGAGAACAAGGAGTTACAGTGCCAGGGGTCTATGGCAGCATCCCAGTGCAAGCATGCAAAGGGCCCAAGCTAGAGATGGACGGAATGGACGAAGAGAAAGAATGAGTCACAATGGAGAGAGAGAGAGAGAGAGAGAGAGAGAGGGTGAGACGCAGTGAGGCGGGCCGACGTAGAAAGAGGGATGTCACATGGAGGAAGAGGGAGGTGGGATGAGAGGCAGACACGCAGCAGGAAACAGAGGAAGATGGGAGGCAGCGAGCCGGTTGTTTCCCTCATGAGTTTGCATGTCGGGCAGCACAGACAGACCTGCCTGGTTCTCTGCTACGTCACAGCGGAGGGAGCGGGACTACCCCGATGCTGACGGGAGGAAAGGAGCACCACAGCCTGCCAGAAGGAGAATGCTGCATCTTGTCAGTGGACCTCTCGGATCTTTTATTGACATTACGGAGCTCTTTTTATTTTTCCTCTTCACCCTTGTTGTGAGCGGCCAAAAGAGAGGAGCTGCATTGACAAAGACATAAATGAATCCCACTGCTTCCAACTCTCCAGACCTTTGGGACTATTCTTCATCGTATTGCTGCTGTCAGTCATTCAGCTGTCACCGTAATCATTACTGTCATTTTCAGGATACAGCTGTGTGTGCCTAAACACTGGAGTTCAGCAGATCTCAGACTGGATTCAACCGATTGAGGACCAGATCCAACAAACACTAAGCTTCATTCAAAATACGTTCAACCGTAACAAATGGATTCTGGAGTAGATCAGCAAAACTTGACTTAATCAGGTATCTTTGTTGTCAGACTACTTCTCCTGTGTTTACCTGTACGGATGACGAAGCCATCTCATACACCTTTAAGGCAGGTTGGATGAAGAAAGACGAACACTGTGACCGATGAGTAAGAAATGGTGGTAATACAAACGGACACCTCATCACTGCTGACTCATCACTGGCTAAGATGACATGCTCCATTGCCCCCACATCTTTAACTTTGATGTTGTCTGAGAAAAAAGATGGCAGTAGCTGATTGCCTTTTATACATTTTCCTCAGAGGTACAAAAAGGGCTAATGTGAGCTGATTGTTCATTGTCCAGAAAGATTGAAGAAAAGTAATTTCATCATAATCCTTTGAGAGTGGATCAACCCTGGATTCACAAGTCCTGGGTCTGTTGTTCAAACATTTGCCCTTGTCCTTTTTGAACCAAGGACAACAACATTGATCGGTTTCTTCTTCAGCTCACTTCGGAGGAGAGGTGAAACTCAAGCCAACTTTATTTGGACACATCTGATGCTGACTTTTCTTTTACACTTGGATCACAGTAACACTTACTATGGGATAACTACATGTTGAACCCAGTGCTTAAGTAACCCCCCTCTCCAACATGGTGGTGACTCGCCTGGAGCTGGAGCTACGCTACCAGGGCAAGAAGTTACGTGGCGTGACCTGGAAGTTGACTCGATCAGAACATGGTTTCATACCGGAAAGCTCCTGGCTCATTGCTGCCCAAGTCCTAGTGCCGTACCTGGTGTCTGGACTTGGAATGGTCTCCGCTGGTATTGTTATGGACCTTATACAAGTAGGAAAATCTCAGAAAAAACATTTGTTGAATTATTTTCGAGAGATTATAACATGTATGAATATGGTTGGGTACCATCTGAAATGTCTCGATAGTAGTGCTAATATTTTTACAAAACAATACTTTTTTTGATCCCTTACTTATAATATACCTCAAATCGCCAGACAAAATTATAAATCTAGGACCTGCAAAACCCAACGTTACATCCAGTTTTTTTTTCTCCGTCCAGTACAAACATTTGTATATGTTGCATGCAAATATAGTATGTTAAGGTTAGGGAAAGACGATGCCTTGCCATGCCTCGGGTGTTGTGTGGCCTAAGCAACTAAATCACTTAACTTATCGCTTAACGTTGGGGTAAGATTGTTGTTACAGTTGATGGAGAACTCAAAGTAATTGCAGATCTGTTATGAGACCTGACTCCCATCTCCTGCATGAAAGTCAGAATCATTAGGCGCCGTTCGACAGCCCCCGCCTACACACTCGTACATTCACATGTCGGGAACAAAACTCTGCATTGGCACTGAAAGTTGGATGTCATTTCAAGGTTGCCGAGCTGAAACACAAGTTCAGTAGACCTAATGTACAAGAGTCTTGCAGAATGAAATGAGTGTTTTATTAGTGTTTTATGTAGTGGTGGGCCGTTATCTCTTATCGGGCGATAAAAAAAATATCACGTTGATCTATTCTCAAAGTTGGGTTGGGAGCTGGGTCTATACTAAGCAAGCTATGATGACTTTCACTTTAATTTTAGCGCGGCTGTATACCTGGCCGAGTTGCACTGTAGGGTGACCATGGTGAATGAAGGGATAATGTGAAGACATGGATGGCCGTGCACAGACTGTATACAGACCACTGTAGACAGTAGAGTAGACTGACTTTTCCTGCTGCTTGGGTTCAAGCGGTCTTAGATGGCACTGTTTTCATATCCATGTGTATAGATTAGAGTCCGAGAGACAGACCTTTTTTTTACCTCTTGCATATTTGCCAGTCAGTCTCCTCCACCTTCTTTTTGACTTGGCTTGTGAGTCTTATGGAAGGTTCATTAATACAACATCAAGCATCAAGGTCGCTCTCGCCCTTTGTGTGTTGTAATGTGAGCGTGCCCCATGGCCACTGCTCTTCACTCATAAGGATGCTCTGTATTGTGTATTGAAAGCAGATTTTGTTCGTGGGGAGAGTTACGAGAGGGGAAAAGGTTCATTGGTTAAATTGGTGGACAGCATAGTTTTGGAATAATTGCTAAGGTGGAGGGATCATGGTGAGCAGTGTTTCCTTACAAACAGACAGATAAACTGCATGAAGTTAATTTAACAGTTGACTGTGTACGATCCACTTTTTCTGACCTTTCCAAATCTGATTTTGATTCTGTGTTACAGAAGTCAAAGTCACAGTTTTTTTGCAACATTTCTTATTCATTAGTATTATCCTAAAATGTAGCTTTGAGTCTTCTGAACATAACACACGCTGATTATACAATAATAATGCAAAACATATGATAAACAGTATTTTTCTCCTGGGAGATCTAGAGCTGCATGGCTTGTGGGAATCTTGGCTGCTTGCAGCAGCAGCAGTATCACAGCAGAAGTTGGGTCATGTCCCGAGATAGCCTCCCAACGTGACAGCCGTCAGCTCCATCTACCAGTCCAGAACCCGAGAACAGTGTGTATAAATAGACACTTGCACACTTAAAGCACACTTGTACGTTCACTATGCTCTCATTCATCCCGCCGTCCGGCCTCATGGCCTTGTTTAGCCTGGGATGAAGGCTTGATCTCATTGGTTGTTTCAAAGTCAAGGATGAGGTCGAGTCAACGTGTTAAAACGCCAAATATAAACAACATTCAATTCATCATTGTTTTCACTTACCTTCAACATGGCATCCGTGGCTTAGCTAGCATTTTTACATTGCTGTACCTGTTTTTCATTGAGCTTCACTCGGTTGCAGCTGCTTCTCCTCACACCACCTCCATGTGAGCTGCAGCAGAGCTCAAATAGCATTACTAAAAGTGTATTAGTGCTGCAGTGATTGTCCTAATGTCATTGTAAAAGAGTTTCTTGCATGTCCGCACTCACCAGCACTTTCTTTAGTGTAGTTTGTGCTAGTGGTGTGCGGATCGATACTGAAATATTGATACTTCTGATACCAGAAATGTATGTTCTAGAATCGATTATCATGTAAAAATATCGGGTATTTTGGGGTAAATGAGTAGTTGGAAAGTAACTATACTATCGGGATCTCATCTAAATGATACCCAGTTGGTAGGAACTAATTATTTTTCCGCCTGTCATAGTCATATAATATGCGAAATACAGCTATTTATAGAGCAGCGCGCTGCTCACTCGGTCCAGTTGACAATGCTTGCTGAACGTTGATGTTCAATTTAGTCAGCTAAGGTTGTAGAGTAGAGTAGATCATTTAAAGTGGATTACATAGGCTAGGTGTAAAACATACAGAGACAAACACATTAACATCTTGTACAAAGTATCAGTATTGGATCAGTATCGTCAATACCTGAATTTTACTTGGTTTACTACTGATATCGGAAAGGATATCGGTAGTACATCACTAGTTTGTGTCGTCTAAAAACACTAGTCATGGCCACACGACTTGACCATGGACAAGCTGTTCCTCTGGTGTTGTTTAACCCACAGGGATCCATTGCTTATGGGAAAGAGTGATTATTAAATGCCTTGGAAAACCAAACCTTATGTCGCTGTATGTCTTCACCAAGCAGTCATGGAGACATTCCCCTCATCCCGCATCCCCGAGATACGTTTTCAAGAATGGGAAAACCCGGAAAAACAATGCCTCTGCCCCCCGTGATGTCCATCCATCCATCCATTGTCTACGGCTTATCCTGTATTCAGGGTCACGGGGGGGGGGGGGCTGGAGCCGATCCCAGCTGTCATTGGGCGAAGGCCCCCCGTGATGCATAAAACAAAAATATTACCTCTTTATTCGTCTTACAGCTCTGGATCTCTGGTTACGTGATAAGCCACCAAAGCATGACGTCGGGTTACGTTTCTCACCGGTCATATTTGTACTCGTTCACCCCCTGTGTTCCCCACTGCCACGTGGGAATTGCATTGCCCTAAGTCATATTAATTGGAGGACTGGGATTTTTCCATCCAGCACCTGATTTACTGTGAATGTAGTCTTGGTCAAATAACTTGGCAAGGCAAAGCAGAACCCAGATGTTGCAGTTTGACTTTGAATTTCAGTAGATACACAATGGCATTCGGTAATTTTGTTTTCATGCATTCTTAAAGATAGCATGCATACTCTTTATCTGAGCAGTTTTATCTGGTCAGCTGTACCCCTTCACCTGTTAAGGGTGCTTCACTATAAAGGTCGCTGGTCAAGTTCATTCAAGGACAAATTTGCTGAAAACCAAAACACTAAAGATTTTGGATTCTGCTGGTCAGCACACCAAGCCTTAAAGTTGTTTAAAAAAATAATTGTGTTGGTTAATTTCTGTGATTGCTCCGCCAGCAGAATAATTCCTTAATTCAATTTCTCCCACTGAGAAATCATTTTTATAACAGATTATTCCTTTCCCCTCTTTCCTCCCTCTATTTCCAACCTACTCTGCTTGTTCTCCTTCTCATCTTCTCTCCTTGAATTCCCTCCCTGCCTCTCCTCCACAGCACTCTGCTCTTAGCAGCTGCACTGTTCTTATACATATGCATCTATTTAGAGATCTAAAATGTCTTCGACCTGCCAACTCGAGTTGTAGTCAGAAGGTATGAGGCAGAGAGAGCCGTGCGTCTTGTAAACCCACTGATCCTGCAGTGTAGCGTCAGACGATGCTCAGAGATGTGGAAACAGGAAAGTAGGCTACGGGTTATTCGAGAATATGGGATGTGCTTATTTAACTGTATCTGTCAGAGGGTCCATCTGTGGATGTGGAGATGACTTTCATGCCCCTGCAACAGCCGTGGCCAGAGGCATTATGGGCTGTCAGATGAAAGTCTGTCCAGCTGTCCGGACCGTTCTCGTGATATCTCAGGAGGAAATGTCTTCAAATTTGGCACAAACATCGACGTGGACTCAAGGATGAACCGATTTGAGTTTGGTAATCAAAGGCCACTGTCACAAAATATGTTTTTGGTCAAAACTGCAGAATTGATATGCTGACTGGAAATTACAGGATAATGATGACATTTTGGACCGACATGGATGTAAACTGCAACGTGACTGGTTGGATGAAGTGTACAACTACAAAGGCAGCATTTCTACTTTAAGAGTTATAATATAGTGAAAGTATATTTGTGTGCAGTGCTTTGTAAGTTTGATGACATTCATAGAGTGTGTGTGTGTGTGTGTGTTCCAGCACTGGGAGGTGTTTAAGGTGATAACGGAGGTGTTCATCCTGGTGCCTGCGCTCGTTGGACTCAAAGGAAACCTGGAGATGACCCTGGCTGCTCGTCTCTCCACTGCTGTAAGACTCCTGTTAAATAGTTTTACTGTAGCTCCTCCTGCAACGTGATCACTTTCGTTCAAGCCCTATACATTTATTATTTAAGAGAACACTGTGGCAACACTACAAATGCATTTTTACCAACCTACGTACAATTTATTGTGCACAACGGATTCGGTGCAACGTCACACTAAGAGGAATGCATCTTTTAAACGTTGGCGCTTCTCTATGTTTGCAGGCCAACACAGGCCAGATGGATGACCCCTATAAACAATGGACCATGGTGTGCAGCAATCTGGCACTGATACAGGTAACATGCTTGCTGTATACTCACACAAAGTTTAATTAAGAAGATTAGATTGGATGAGTTTAGATAGTCGCAGCACTATGTAAATGTCATCGTGCTGTTTGTCACATTTACTGTTTAAAGTGGTCGGTAAGATTTGAGATGCGTTGCTTCTAGTGGCCTCTGTGGCGGTAGATGGAACTGCAGGTGAGCCTCTGGGACTCATCTCCCTCGTTGGCATCACTTTGCTTCTTGATGACTTTCCTTCTTCACTTCCATTAGTTTGTTGTTTCTTTTTCTTGGACTGGAAGTTAAATGGTCTTCTTTCTCTGCTGTTGATCCTCCATTGTGAGTCAGCAGTAATGAAATGTAACTGGTCAAACACTTTAGAATAGAGGGAGCCTGACTCAGCAGCTGGAAGTTACCAATTTCCCATTCCAAGTAAACGCAGCATACTTCTGTGAGTAGCTCCACCTGCAGACCAACCGCTGCTGACTGACGGAAAAAGATTAAACTCATTTAGAGTTTAGTGGGAATGTGGCCACAGACACGGAGATCCTATTTCTGGACAAAGCAGCAACAAGGACTTTCATTAGTGGTCACATGATCAACCACCATTGTTTTAACTCACTCTTTGATAGATAGGAACTAAAAAGACAATTAAATAGATGAGCATGTTACGCAGTACAACTTTAATGGTGTGGGAATATCCTGTCTCTTCAGGTTCAGGCTACAGTGGTCGGCTTCCTTGCAGCGCTCGCAGCCGTGTGTTTAGGGTCATTTTCTAGAGGAGGGGTGGAATTGGACCAGGCAGCTGTTCTCTGTGCGAGCAGCATCACCACCGCTTTTCTCGCTGCTCTTTCCTTAGGTAAGTAACCACACACGCCTTTTCTATAGAATTGTATGTAATTGCAGTTTTGGCTTAATTTACAAAACCGGTGACAAAAAATGCTTTACTTCTTAATTTAGCCCCAAAATCAAATTAGGTAATGCATCATGCAGAGGGTTTATTACAACATCAAAACAATTTTCAGAATGTTATCATCGTTGTTGCCATGAAATAGTCATTATCAAACAATGGTGTCAAACTATTACTCACTTCCATAGAAAAATAGAAGTGAGCAAAAAAATGCCAATTTATGTTTAAAGGTGGCTCCTTGTGTAAATGTGTTTACCTTCACAAGAAAATGAGCCAAAGCAATCGTAGCAGTAGTGTGTACTAGTGGCCCTCTTGTCATTCATGTTCCTGGTTTATCAGGAAAAAAGTGTAAAATCGATGTATAAAGACAACATAGGAGAATGTTCTGCTCATTTGTGTCCCTCAGATGATCAAATTTGCTCAAAATCCATAGAATGCATTTACATAATTTATTTACATTTTGGGTATTATGATTGATACCATTCTAATATGAAGCTAATCTTTGCATCTAACTCTAAGCAAGACAGCAAATAAATGCATTTTCCAAAATGTCTAACTACTGTCTGATCCATCAATTATACTCACGATAAATCAGGGGTCTCAAACACAGCTGGCCCATCCCCCCTCTCCATACGGCCGGATGTCAAAAATATTACATTTCTTCATTCAATTATGCAATTATTTTATTATTTTATACTTGTTTCATATCAATTTAAACTACCCCTTGTAAAAAAAAACAATTATATTTGTTAAAAAAGTCAAATAAAATAATTTTATTTGCGCAATACAATGGTAAAGGTCAGAGGTCGTGGTGCTGGATGTCCAGCCTTGACTGTGGTGTTTTTCCAAAGAAGCCAGGCAGCTATGTGAAGCGGACTGATGCTCTGATGTTTCGGCTTCACACTAACTCATCTAACTCATCCCCCCCTGTAGGCTTGGTGATGATTGGTGTGATCATCGGCTCCAGGAAGGTGGGGATCAATCCTGACAATGTGGCCACCCCCATCGCTGCCAGTCTGGGGGATCTGATCACCCTGTCCCTGCTAGCCGGGGTCAGCAGCACACTGTATGAATATAAAGGTGAGGAAATCCAGTAATGTGGAGTCATGGGGGAGATGAGCAAGACCTCAGCCCTGATTTCTGATAGTGTCACACTATCATACTGGGGCAAAAGCAATAAAGTGATATGTTAACTCATGTCCAACACCTTAGATCATAGTCAGGTACGTCTTGAACTGTGTGTAACCCTGATACATCATTGTTAACTGTTGGTAGATAGGACTGAATGTTACATAACCCACGGCCTCTCTGAAAGAATAGCTGTATTTAGATCATGTTTCTGCTGACCATCAACAGAAGTATGATATATGTGGGTGTTCGCTCCCACAGATATATGGTACCTGTCCCCTCTGGTGTGTCTGGGCTTCCTGGCTCTGATCCCACTGTGGGTGGTGGTGGCCCGACAGACTCCTCAGATCAGGGAGGTGCTCCGCTCAGGGTGGCAGCCGGTTATAGTAGCCATGTCCATTAGCAGGTAAACACTTTGAATGAATTGTTTAACAATGAATTCATATGTAATTGTGTTGAGCATGATGCATAACTTCTGTGTACGATGAACTTCATATGTAGAAGAGTTTATAAGAAGTTACCGCTAATTAAACAGCAGGATTACCTTTCCTCCATTCTGACGTCAGGCTGGGAAACTCTGATTCCCTCTGTGTTTGTGATTCCCAGTTTCGGAGGCCTTATACTGGACAAGACAGTGAGTGATCCCAACTTTAAGGGCATGGCTGTCTTTACACCCGTCATTAACGGTAAGCTCGTCAAAGCGAATCATGATGCCACAGGAAGTAACCAAAGTGAGAGATACACTAGCACTTCAGCCATTTATTGGTTGTTGTCCAGATAAGTCAGAAAGCATTATTTATACAGCGTTTAATGTGCTGCTAATCTCTTTGTACAGTTCTATGCAGAATCTGTAGAAACGGGATGAGGAGGTTTTGGTATCTGAAGTGCTCTGGTTTCCAAAAACAAATCAGTAGTTCTTCTGACGTCGACGCAAACAAACTCTGCTCACTGACTGGATCGTCATGGTCAGCTTGATGTTGGCGGTCAGCTGATTCATTTATAAGGCAAACTCAACCCTGTTCCCGTGTCATAAGTTATACCGTTTAATTTAATGTTTGGGTTCAGCTCTTTTGTATGAATATTGGCAGCATGTGCTAAACACTGCAGTCCAACTCTCACAACAGGCTTCCATTCTCCATTGAGTGCATCACTCATCCCTATTCTCAACAACATACTTCTTCTTCTTCTTCATCAAATCTTCCAGGTAGTCACTGGCAGCTGCCTCATTCTTATTCACTTTATTCTCCTCAAAATGATGCCTGATCTACAGGCCAAGATAGTGTGACAATTTCACTGGAAATCAACTTATCAGTTTTGATCAGCAGGATGTTGTGCAAGTGGTTGTTATGCAAATTGTTAAGAATTGGACTTGTTTGTATGTACATATTTGCCTTGACAAAGAAGCGTCAAATGATGTCGAATGTCATTTGTGCCAAAATGAAGTGGAAGAAGTAAGAGAAGAGAAATCATGTTACTCTCGCCAGCAGTTCACTGTAAGAAATAATCAGCATGGGAGAGAAGACAAAATGTTTCAGTCTGCACTGATTGTTTACTGACCCACCTGCACTCACAAACAGTTTGACTTTTTGATTTTACATCAAGCACTTTTCCCCATGAGAAAGACCCGATCAGCTGTGAAGAGCAGAGATAAATCAATGTGTGAAGGTTTATAGTTCCAGGTTTGTTTGTGAGACAATGCACTGAGAGGGCCTTTAATAACACTCATCTTCACACTTTCCTCCTCAGTCTCTTTCTCGTTCTCTCTCTCTCTCTTTGCACTGCTCTCTGCTAAATTCTAGATTCATAAGTCTGGTATAAATTCCCCATTTTTCCTCACTGGCTTCCATGTAACCAAAGTGTTTAACTTCTTCCTATCCCTTTTGAACATGAACTATATTATTTGAGTCATGTATTTATTACTTAGGATTCTGAGGCTGACTTTTTACTGCTCATAGGCTTTATTTAGTTTGTATTATTATTATTATTATTTTTTTTAACATGTTCAATAAAGAATAATACAATTTAAAAAAAAAACAATATCATGGTTGCTTCACGCCTTTTGCACATTTACAAAAGAACATCTGTGCATATTTGAGTAAATACTTGGAAAAGGTGTTTGACTGTATGAGGCACTGATCATTTTCTCAAAATTAAAATGGACTTTCAAAAATGGTGGGTTCTGGAAAAAGTTGTTTTGTATTCAGCAGAAACACATCTTTGACCAAGTGAAACCAGAATGCAGGAATAGAATCTCAGATCTGTAATGTTTAACCCTGATGGACTTTTTTATTGCATTAATTAATGCACATCACATCTGGGGGCCTGTTAAAAAATATCTTATCAAACATATCTGACGTTTTGACACATCTTTTGTTTGTGTTCATCTCTTTCATTTTCTCAAATGCTCCAGCTGACTGGCCGGACATCAGCTGTTCTCTGGCCGTGGCTTATTAAAATGTAATCTACAGGCTCAACCGAGGCTGGATCACAGAGCAGTGGCTCAGTGATCCAGCCTCCTGAAAGGGATTAAGTGTCACTGATTCGAAAGCTGTTTAGTGTCCCTTGTGGGAAAGTCCCTTCGGTTCAGGTTTATTATGAGGAGACAAAATCAACATAATCTCTTTAAATGAGTGTGAGAAAACAAGTCCAAACAACAGAAAAGGTTGCTGCTCCTTCATTATCTCACATGCTCAGTCAGTCTGCCCCTGTCTGTCCTTCCCCTGTAGGAGTGGGTGGAAACTTGGTGGCCATCCAAGCCAGTAGGATCTCAACGTACCTGCACTTCTGGAGCATCCCTGGGGTGCTGCCCTACAAGATGAGGCAACACTGGCCCAATCCCTGCATCACCTTCTTCTCCTCAGGTACCCCTACCAATGTGAACGCATACGTCTAACAGGGTTCCACCCTGATATGAGTGATAGGTTTGGTGGTACGGTGGTGCAAATATAAAAAAAACAATACAGAAAGGGGAAAAGTATGCAACTTTGTAACACAGCCTTTCTTAACTGTGCCACTTCAATTCATGAGAACAGAATAAAAATAGATATATTTATTGTCACAGTCTGTCTTTTGCAACTGTTGTTGATGTTGAAATTTGATTTGAAATGTACGAGTTGCATTCGTCGGGTGGCCTGAAAGACAAATAAATGCTAATGTTGATCCGTGTCTGGCAAGAATTTGCTTTACAAGTTGATATTATGACAGATGTTGGCTTTTGAGCTTGTACTGCTGCCCGACCTAGTAAAAGATAAAAGAATGTAGATTCACTCTTTATATCTCTTATCATATGATACTAATTCTAGTCTAACCGTTTCCAGTGTCATGGTGTAATCATAAGATAGCATATGTATTCCTCTGGTGACTTAAAGAACAGAAGATAATGTTTGTATGGAGTCAATGGCCTTTTTACGAACTGATTTGATTCCGAGTTCTCACTCCTCTGTGTCTCCCAGGGGTGAACTCCAAGTCAGCGCGGGTGCTCCTGATGCTGGTTGTCCCTGGACACTTGATCTTCCTCTACGCTCTCTCTCTGCTGCAGGGAGAGGAGGCACCTATCACTGTAGCCTTCACCGTCTGCTTCCTGTGTGCTGCTCTGCTGCAGGTAAATGGTTTCATACGCACATGCTGTGAGATGTTTTTAGATCCTGCCCAGGGATGTCACTAGGATTTAAAGACAGGGGGGCTTGGCCCCCAGGAGAAGCATCTTTGTAGTCCTGCATTAGAACTACAACCAGTGAAGAAGTCAAGTTACTAACCAGTTAAAAGCAGTAGACATCGTCTTCTTTCATTCTCTTGTGTTGAACAAGAGTTACTGTCATGTTAACTTTTAGACACATTAAAGCTGCATGCTGGGAACCTGATGATGTAAATGTGTCTTAAAGTGATAGCGTATCTAATTCCTCTCTCCATTAGATAAGATGCAGGCCTATGAATGTACTTTAATTACAGTTACTGTCCTGTAGATTGGTTCAATCAGATCAATCATGTTTCTGTCATAAAGTATACAGTAGAATAAACCAAGACTGGTTTTATAGGTCACAGTGAAATCTGACAACATAAATATGAATTTTACACAAATAACTGTATTTTGTATGGATTTGTTCTGTATTTATTCCAGCAAATGAGCAGTCAGTGTCTGTAAAAAAAACAACAACAAAAAGTCAAATAGGCGTTTACAGAAATGCTTCTTTCTAAAGTATATTATACATGTATAATGACTATGATGCTATAATCCTAAAACTCTATGTATACCCTTTAATCAGTATGAGATTATTCTGAAAATAAAGACTTGCTTGGGAAATTTAGGGTAGCTCCAGCCCCCCAAATAGGCCATCACTTAGTGATTTCTCATCAACTTGTTGGCCCCCCCAGACAAAATGCAAGTTGAATTCACGTTCGCATTGGCTTCACTTTTCAGACCCACCTGTGTTGCTGTCATTTCCCTCATTATACCCATGTTTTGTTTTGTTTTTTAATCACAGCCTTTTCAGCTCAGTTTTCTTCTCCCTGTAGGTGGCCATCCTGCTTTACTTTGCTGACCTCATCATCCGTGTGATGTGGAGACGGAGTCTGGACCCTGACAACTTCTCCATCCCCTACCTGACGGCCCTTGGGGACCTGCTGGGCACCAGCTTTCTGGCTATCTGCTTCCGCTGCGTCTCACTGGTTCATAGCCTCGGTCTCTAAATGTTTACTCTTACCCCCGAACTCTTTGCCAGCCACTGTCTTGTTGCGCCAATTTTCTTACATTTACACAAATATGCTTTTGATTGGACAGTAAAGCGTTTTCTGGTGGCTATCACGATGCCAGTTCATACCGAGGATTCCGTCTTTATCACAAAATCAAACCTTCCCAATGATGGAGAGGCGGCACAGCTGACACTCAGGAACACGTCCGGCCGATCCAATTCTTTTATTTCAGAACCAAGTATTTAGAAATTTGAATTCTCTATCAGTGAACTTTATTTTGTGATCATTCCTTTAGTTTTCCTGCATTAACTAATGTGAGTTTTGAGACTCTAAGCTCACCCAGTCTCTCAGCTTATCTCTTTGGCTTTGTCGGTTAATGTTTTGTTATCACATGGAAAAAGGCTGAATCTCCATCATCATTCTTATAATGTACTTTATCTGCTAGCTTTTCTTAAAAGTGTTCTCCAAATTCATTTTGGACATTGTGCAACAAAGGCAGACAGACAGAATAAGGTAGCTGGTATTTTCATGGCCAAAGGCAGATTGCATGCATGCATAGTGGAAACAGTATGATTAGACTCTATCAGCAGGTGCTTTGGAATCACTCGGCTCTCAAAGTATTAAACCTACAACTGGTTAAAAACCTAAACTCCCCACTTGGATGAGAGGAGAAACATTTTCAAAAACCTAAAGCAGGTCCAAGCTTTCAAAGATCCCCAACCTGGATGACTGAGAATCTTCACAGACATAGAGATAATACATTTGGTCCCTGTGTTCACAACAGTTAGGTTGTTGATGACCATACTGCTAGAGTGAAATGAGATGCAGAACCAAACGGAATTTGCACAAAGACTGTTTGATTTCAGGCGGGTTCTTGACAGCTATAAATGATGTGTTTGTTTCCAGATTCCCTACTGGCAAACCTTAAACACAACGTAAAGCTTAGAACAAAGACTGAGAACCGCTTCCCTGTCCAAAGGTAACAAAATCCACCTACCATCACCTCTAAAGAATGAATACATAACATCGTGTTTGATAAATCTAAAACTATAAGTGTAAAAGGGTCACTTTACAGTTGTTGGCTTCATGTGCCAAACTCATTTTGGCCTGGGAACGTTGTATTGACTCATCTGACTCAACAGGAGAGCCAATTAGCACCCGAAATTGGAACTTTTCCTTTTTTAGTTTGTGATCTGTGTGTTTACAGATCTGCATTGCACACTGATCTAATTCAACGGTCTCATTGGTCGAAGGGCCAAACAATCACAGCACCAAAGCACTGTGAAGCCCTGAAAACACCACAGCTCTCACTAGTTTAGAAACAAAAAGCAGTGAACTGATGCAGACGATTCCTAAGTATTGTTCTCACCCAACACCCGGGGTTATGTACTGACTGTGTAGCCGCAGAGGATCTTGGGTATTCCCTCACTACTCGATACTAATGGTCCCTTTTAATGGAAGGTCCAAAAGCCTTATTGTTGATTATGACTTTGTCACAACCATAAAACCTCATAACTACAGCAGTGAATGCTTGCACATGCATACCTTACTCTTAACGGTGTGTTCAGATACCTTTCGCCTTGCACCGTTCACAAGAATGTGACCGCTGGATTCATTACTACTGGTTAGATTCCCTCCTCACTGAACACACAGTAACACTTAAATTCATGTTTAGGCATTTTGATTTCCCAATTATGCATTATTTACAACGGCTGTCTTGCTGTCATGTCTTAATGTGTATATGAACATTATTTCTCAAATTGCTTTTTTGCAGTTTGCTATTAGCTCTTAGAGAGAAGAGACTGATTTCTAAAAATCCTGTCATATTAAAAATGTTTTCTTTTATGTGAGGTATTTCAGTGTTATTAGGGCTTTGGTGCAAGCTTTTATTGTGGCACTGTTACACAGTGCTTTTTACACTAAGTAATGAATTATAGATATGCATCATTTGAATCACAGTTAACATCACTTTGGCTTACTGAAATCTGTGTGTTAACTGCGATACTGTGAGATTTCGACCACAGCTAAGGTTGTGTCGTACCAGCACTTAAATGTGTCTTAATCAGTCGGGCTGGATGATAAACCAGAGAATCTTTATCAGAACGGTTCACCGTTATTATTCATTGTGTCGTTTCACTTCTGTTGTCCTTATTAGTTTCAGTCTTTACCAGTGAAGTTTCAAGTAAATGTGTGGAAGTGGGTGAGTTTATTTATGTGTTGACTAAATTTAGGTTGGTAATTTAAAGTATAAGTGCAATGGTTTTGTAAATATGTTTCTTCATTTTATTGCCAAAACATAAATGAGATTGAGAGTGATAGAGCCCGAAGTGAGAGGTTGGTATCAATCTTTTCAACTTCCTCTTGGCAAGGCAGTGAATGAGTGGATCTCCCAAAATGTGGTTTATCATCAAGCCCTGTTTGTTTAAGTATGTAAAAGATTTATGGAAAAATGCCTGATTGTAAACTTGCACCTTTCTTTTAAAAGTAGTCTACAGTTGCCTTGAAAACCAGTTGACGTCAACTATGTCTGATGTAAAATGTCCTCATCTACAACCATGTCAATGTCAAAAATATTAGCTTTATTTAAATGCTCTTACAAAAAGAGTAATTTCTCTTTTGCTGACTGTTGACACAATGTTGTAGTGTACTTCAATGTTGACACTGCCACATTATGACCTAAGGGGCTTTTAAAATGCCTTTAATTTGTAATCCTGCTGTGTTTAATGTCACCTGAGCTTCCACACCTGTCTTGTCTTAAGTGTGCGCAAGTTGATGTGTGAAAAATCAAAAATGTGACAATTTCTTGGTCAGTGACATATGATTTTGTGGTTATGGACAGTTATATTTCAATAAAAACCAACAGTGTAATGAAATCTGTGTTACTTTGGCACCATCACCTAAATTCTGGAAAATAGGTAAAGAGAATGGCAATAAAAGCACATTTCTATCCGTGCAAGTGTTCAGAGCTGGTTCATTAAAATGAAAAGCTGGGAATTCTCCAGCCAGCTAACGACTGCAGGAGAGATGAGTGATTAAAAGAGTGCCAGTCAAATCTTTGTTGTGTGTGTTTGTTTAATGTATATGAGAGCTCCTCCAGTGTCTCATTGCTCCACTGCTACATTGATGTTTTTATCGGCTGCCATTTTTTCATCTCTTCAATTGAGCAGAAACTTCAGTGGACGTTCAAGTCAAATACTTCCTGTACTGTATGTCATCAGTTTCAATTAGCCTTTGTTGCATTAGCTTTTATTGATGCACCATAAAAAATGTTTGGTGTTGGGTTTTTTTGGCATGAACATCATCCTGGACACAGGACACATTACATTTACTGGTTAAAGATCAAGTTTACTGTGACCTCACCTCTCTTCCATCCTTGTGAACGTGAGGGATTCTATTCAAATTCAGCATAAATATTCACCTGGACTCAAGGGGGAACTGATATGATGTTCATGGTCAAAGGTCACTGTGACCTCACAAAACAAATTTTTTACATGAACTTAAGTATTAATTGTTGTTGATTATGACATTGTCACACAGATTGTCATGCCCTCTGCCTCCTAGTGATCTGTCTGTCTGTCTGTCTGTCTGTCTGTCTGTCTGTCTGTCTGTCTGTGCTTGATTGCAGGGTTGGAGTCCATCTGCATTGTTGCCTTTTCAGACCCCTGTGTCTTTCTGCCTCAGGTATCCCGGCCTGACTCCTGCCACCGGCACCAGCCTTCTTCTATCGGTTCACCCACCGTGGATTCCCCTGCCTGCCTGTCCTCAGCCTGACCTCCAACACCATTGTGTTTAATAAACTAACCTGTCTCTAGCACCTTTTACAATTTACTATGGCCGACCTGTCCAGGGTGTACCCATGTTTAAAAAAAGGCACAATATACTAAGATGAAACAAGTCATAGCATTGGGGAAAAAATACAGTCCATACCTTAGGTTTAATTTTAGATTTTAAGTTTCGGGGTTTTATAATAGATTAACACGGGCTGTACATATTCAGAAAGTAACAGCTAAATGGAAGAAGTTGTTAAATGTAATGCGCTGTTTAGTTGGAAGTGAATGGGGGCAGACAGATACAATGGATTAATTAGATCAGTATTTTGGTATATTGTTCAAAGCAAACACATCGTTACAAAAAGTTCAATAGTATTCAATATCAGGCTTTGAGATTATGCACAGGTGCATTTAAAACTAACCCAAGCGGCATTACAGGTGGAGATGGGAGAAAGGCCTTTAGACATGAGAAGAAGCAACTAACATTGATTTACTGGGTTTATTTGCATGTTTGTGTTTAGTTATAGTGTAATGTTTATTTGCATTTAAAGCCATAGTCAAGAACATCCAGCACAAGACACTTAAATCCCTGTTGGGAAAAGGAGAGGAAAGAAACATAGGAAGCAACAGAACTTACAATAGATCAATTTAACTTTAGTCCACTGCCGGATGCCAAAGTAGACTTCACATTGTTAGAAAAGAAGATCAAGGATAGGCGTGTTGATACAGTTACATCCAAATATACACAGATGCACATATTGGTGTTGGGGAATTAAATGGCAGATAAGAAGCTACAAAAATAATAATGACATTATAGTTAACATCAGCTAAACAGAAGTCAAGAGTATAATTAAACAGAATGAAGGAAAGGTGGCAACAATGGCAGGAAGAGAGGTTTTATAGAATCCAAAGGAAAGTGGGAGAAATGAGGCCTGAAAGGAACAGAGAAGAAATAATCATATCACGGCTCATATGTGAGGATTGAATGGTTCATTATATAAAGAGAAACAGTGGAAGTATGATTTACTTTCACAGATATGAAGCAGAAAGAGAATGTTTGATTAAAGGAAAACACCACCGCATTTCCATACTGGACTATGTTCTGCTCTGATCTTAGACGAGGTGATACATACCTCCCTCTCCTCTGTGCGTGCACTCAATGGCTCTTGCGCGCACTCCGCGCAGCGCTAATTTGCTAGCATGTAGCTTGTCCCAGTATATTCCTTAGGATCCAAAGGGGGGTGAAGTTAGAAGCGACCAAGCACTTCCACGTTGTCCCTATTTAAATACGGTTACGTGAGTAGTTACACACCCCAAGTTTGGTTACACAAAATGAAACATGCCAATTTCTCTAAGCGGATAACAAGGATAACTATATAGTATGGCGGAATAACAACTGGAAGCACTTCGACGTCGGCGAAGTAATATCATCACTCAAAACATGACGGGACTATATGCCTTCTGCTTGTTTTCACAACCCTGTACGATGCACGTTATAACCATGATGTTTGATTGTTCACAAACTATCTTACTACAACCTGATGCTTCCTCAACTGTGCACAAACTACTACAGGTAGTGCAGGCGACGGCGTGCAGGTCACGTAGGTTCTATTGACGGAAGTAAGAGGGGGAGCGGAGTGATGATATTACTGCGCCGACGTCGAAGTGCTTCCAGTTGTTATTCCGCCATACTATATAGTTATCCTTGTTATCCGCTTGGAAAAATTGGCATGTTTCATTTTGTGTAACCAAACTTGGGTCGTGTAACTACTCACGTAACCGTATTTAAAAAGGGACAACGTGGAAGTGCTTGGTCGCTTCTAACTTCACCCCCCTTTGGATCCTAAGGACAAGCTACATGCTAGCAAATTAGCGCTGCACGGAGTGCGCGCAAGAGCCATTGAGTGCACGCACAGAGGAGAGGGAGGTATGTATCACCTCGTCTAACATCAGAGCAGAACATAGTTCAGTATGGAAATGCGGTGGTGTTTTCCTTTAAGGACCTGAGGAAGGAAAGGACTGAATTTGATGTATTGGATATTTTACAAAAGAAATCAGGAGATGAGTATTACCGACTTGTGTTTGAGTTTCTTAGAATGATGAAATTGATTGAGAAGGTATGATTTCATTTTTATTTTGCTTTTGTTTCTTTTGAAGAGAAGATATTTTGATCCACACTCTGAGCCAAACCTCAAAGAAGAAGAAGATGTTTACCGTGGGATTTATAGAGGTGATGAAATTAATTATATGATCTAAAAGTGTATATTTTTCATTCTGAGCGTCTTTGGATTAAATTGTGTCTTCATCACTCCGCTGCATTGAAACTGCCAATTAAGCCATCAGGTTGAGTGAGCAGAGTAATGAAAATGTTGTCTTTTCACCTTAAGCAGCTCAAAATGACAATCTGCTCTTTTCAGGGTAACCCTTCAAGGAAATCAAATACAAAAATGTATTCTTTCTCCAGGCTAATCGTGAGCAATACGGACACAATACGGACACAATACAATACAAATACTGTTTCATTCAAAGCTTATTGTACCTGTTAAGTACAGCCTCACCAGTAGATGGCGTTCTATGCATTAGAATAGCTCACCAGTAGCTGCTGTCAGTAGAATACAAGTAGGTATCACTACTAGAGCACTGGTATCTGTACTGACTTTCTGTATTTTCACATCAACAGAAGCCTACGATAAATGTGTTGAACCAGAGTGAGTTGTAACATCAACTTTTTAGGAATCTCCTAAAAATGAGTTCTGTCCTTCAGTAACACTGGGGAAATCACAAGTAGAATAACTTATCAGATTGTGATGATCTGTGATGGTTCAATGATTTATATATATATCTGTATAGGCTATACTGATTTATATATATATATATATATATATGTATATATAAATAAATAATTGGTGTGTACATTTGTATTCACTTCAAACTATGTAGCCTCTAAATAAGATCTGGTGCTTCAAATCACCTCTAACTGATTTAAATCAATTATTACAAAATGGTAAGAATATGGCACCATGTAGAACGTGCCATGAGGAATACTCACAGCTGGCAAGGAGGTCATTAATCACAGAGGCAAAGAAAACCCTGAAGCAGCTGGAAGGCTCCACAGCTGAGATTTGAATATCTGTCCATAGGACCACTTGAAGTTGTACAATCCCCATAGCATCATACATTTAATCATTTATAAAATAGTGCCAAGGATGTGCACTACATGTTTGCGTATGTACAAATTAAGAAGTGTACATGTCGAAACATCATCAGATTCCAAACATTATGAATTGCGTAATACCCAAAATCCACATGCTGAAATCCAACTGTATGTCACCTTGTGTTTTACTACTTCACCAGTAGTTCTTCTTTTAAGGTGTGAAAAGAGGTACATCACTGTTGCAACACGCAAAATGACAGGCTTTTAGCATGTGTTCTGCTGCTGCAGACAATCACAAGCTTTTAGTGAGATGCTAGTTTTAGTGCAAGGATAAATAATTTAGGTGTGAGATTATTTTCTGGCCTCTGCAGTGCAGGCAGGGTTGCTGATAGGGCTCTTTGTGTGTCGTGTGACCAAGTAGGAGGGAGAGGAGAGCCATATTTACTCCATCACCAACTACTTTGAAAGCAATCGAGAAGCTGCTCTGCTCGACATTAGGCTGAGGAAAACACGTTCTACTTGATCTGGCCATCAGCAATCTCCATCATGAGCAGTGTAGTCCAGAACCCCTACATCGGCCGGACGGCCACCACGCGGGTGAGTAGCTAATATGGATTGATTGATAATGAATTGATAATAATTGATTGATAATAAAAAGATTGATGGTGGAACCATGGAAAGGGCAAGATCTTCGTGGCCCAAAATAGTTCGACATCTGCTTCTCGGAATACCTTTCTCTTATTCATCTCCTTCTTGAGACGCGGCTATTCTTCTGTTCAGTCGCGGGAAAGTAGCTAGATGATGTTATGATGGTCTTCTCCATCAAGATGTGGAAAGATGGTCTTAAATTATTGATTGGTTGGCGATTCTCTGTTATATGTGCTCTTGCAGGTTTGGAAAATGAACAGAGCCCAGATTGCACTGTTGTAATGTTTGGGTGAGTGCTCATTTGCAACAAATACTTCCCTTTTTCCACTTTTAATATTCTTTGCTACAGCAATTGAATACCACTATCTTTGACTTGTATAATCCAAATATAATATATAAGTAATATTGGAATCATTTGTGAACCCTGACTGTATATGTTGCTCCGTGAGTCTTTGATTATTTTTCTTAGGTTACCTTATCCAGCAGTGGGTGGCGTCCTAAAAGGTATTTTTGCTGTCTGGCATATTGTCGAAGTAGAGTTCTGCTTGGGTACAACTTGGGGGCACAAACCAAGGGAGGCACTGGCCCTCTTTGTTTGACCTTTTTTTTAGGGTGATCACAGCCACATGGACTGCTAAATGTTGCCGCTATGCATCTGCATCTGTCATATTGTAAATAAAGAGTAAATAAATACCATTTGTATTGAGCAGGCTTCTCTACTAAATCGAATGTGATTCCCTTAATTCACAACCAACACGGCATCACTTTTTTATAACAAAAGAAATGCTGGTTACATTACTAAATTATGTTCTGGGATCTAATCTGCTCTAAAAAAGTTGCCTCAATAGCCATCACTTCCTCTGGGAGTTGCAGGCTCCGATCGCTAAAATAGACAACATCATATGTAAATGATGTTGGATAAATTAATTAAAATGACAGCCAGTTCAGCATACACCCACAGACACAGGAGGAGGAACTCATTAGACTTTGGTGGTCAGTCCCATTCTTGGGACCATAATCCCTCACAGAAAGCCTGGAGGGAATTTATTTCATTTCACACAAACAGGAATAAATTGATATTGGTGATGATCAAAGATCACTGTGACCTATTAAAACTGGTTTATGACCATAAATCGGATGTAAATCATGATATTTATCAATTGATTTAATTTATGCAATGCAATAACAAGCAACAGAATATAGGATTTACATTTTTGCAAAACGTTTTGAAAAATCTGAGATTCGAAATAATTTACACGTCTTTTCATATATTAAAAAATAACTGAATCCAATTCAAAATGAGTTGGCCTATCATGTTCGATTACCCATGATTATAACAAAATGTATTTCATGAAAACTGATTAATTAATGGGAATCTTGGGGTATTACATTTGGGAGAGTAAGGAGCTGAAGTCTAGAATGTATGAGATGGTGTTGACGTACCACATACACTTGTATTTAATTTTACGTTAGAAATTTATCATTGTGACTTTGTAGCTATGAGGTTAGAGCAGAGCAGGTGTGCAAATGTATCTATCTGTGGACACCGGGAGGGGGGCACTGTTCCCCTCACCACCTCAGTATAGTTCTGTCCAGTTGGCTGGGGTACCTGTAGAACTGGCTGGAAAACGGTGTAGATGCTCGACTGAAGGGTGCTCTGGCTGGGTTGTTGGGGCTTGTGTTGACTTGTTTATGTGGTGTGTCAGTGATAGTGCAGTGAGTGTAGAAACCTGCTTTGATGTGATCTGGGAGGTCTTGGAGGTCTGCGTGGAGTCTGTTCTGGGGACAGCTCCTCTGGGCGGTGGTACAGTTACTGCTAAAGGATGCCTGGAGTGGAGGTATCTGGGAGGTCTGCTTGGGTCTGCGATGGGGAGGTGTATAACGGAACACAAAATTCATGATACAGTACATACCTCGGTTTTTGGGTAACGGGTATGTTTTTGATAAAATAGAGACAACAAAGGAAATGATAGCTTTTGTTATTTTATTAAAAAGATGAAGCACTCAACAGTGAAGCATTCAACAGTTGCTCAGTGGTCATTTCTTACTTTAACAGTCAAGGCAGTCAAGTACTAGCATGTTGTCAATAATACAAATACATCATGGAAATGTCCTAGCTCAGGACCACTTGGCCAGAACTCTGGAGGTTGGAACCTTTACGCATCTCCTTCCTGCTCCGTTCAGTGTACGACACCCTTCCAACACCAACCAACCTGTACAGGTGGGGAATGAGAGAGGACCCACAGTGCAGGTTATGTGGGGGGAGAGGAACATTGGCGCACATACTGGCAAGGTGCCAGACTACTCTTAGCCAGGGCAGATATCGCTGGTGCCATGACAAGGTCCTCAGTGCACTGGCCGACATCTTGGAGCAGGAGAGACGGAAGAAGCACCAACCTCAACCAAGGCCAACGGCATCCATCCAGTTCATCAGGGAGGGGGGGGAACCATCATCCTCCAAGAAGACCAAGAAGAGCCTCTTGCAGACAGCACCAGCATGGGAGATGAGGGTAGACCTGGGAAGGAAATTACACTTTCCCCAGGTAGTCCAAACTTCCCTGAGGCCTGACATAGTGATTTGGTCAGAAGAGGCCAAAAAGAACTTACCGTACCACGGGAAGATGATGCAGCGAAGCCCACGAGAGGAAAGCCACCAAGTACCACGGCTAGTACTCTATTCCCAGGGTCAGGAAGCCCTGGGAATAAGCGCTGGGAATAAGAGGAAGGGAGAGGAAGACAGCTGCCTGTAGTTTGGGGGAAGCCGCAGAGAGAGCCTCTTGCTGGCTCTGGAATAGGAGGGAGGAGCCTAGCTGGGGACCAGGAGAAGATGGGCAGTGATTGGACATCACTGCCGGCCCGCCAACTCAAGGTTGTTGTAGTTCAGGGTTGAAACGCCCAATGAAAGTTGATGACATCTTCTCCTGGTCGAAGACTACAGTCACTTCCAAAGTGACTGTAGCCGCTACATGTAAATGTAAGCCAATTGTTTTTCCGGTGATGAAAAACATATTTCTGAATCTGTAATCCTCCATCATAAGAATCTGACGTGTAGAGAATTCCTGAACTGGGCTGTAGCCTTTGCTCATATACAGGACAGGCTCAACAGACAAAAGTGCTCATGAGATGGCACATAGTCATAGCGCGCAAGTGCTTGACCATATGCTTTCAGTCTATAATATAGAATCAATATTATTGTCTACGATTGAGTTTGGTCAAAAATGTGTATTCAGGGACGTACCCTATTTCAGTTTTCACTTCACAGAGCATGCAGAAAGGAAGTCACATACCGAACCGATTGACCTATACCGGTGGGTGACTGCTCCTCTGGGTGGTGGTTAGGTTCATGCTGAAGGATGCCTGAACTGGTAGTACCTAGAAGGTTTAGGAAGTCTACGTAGAGTCAGTGCTGGGTGACAGCTCTTCTGTATTTCCCCTCCCCTTGTGCCAGATTGCCTTTGTCTTGTGCGCCAAATCCGTGTTTCCATGGTTTTTGCTGGTGCCTTGACCTCGTGTTTTCGCTTGCTGGATTGTTGTACTGTTGCCTTCTCTGATTGACACCTGTTGAAATTTTTCAACTCTAGCAACAAATTTGCGTGTGATGCTCTGGCGCTCTGATGGGAAGCCAATCAGCATTGACAATTTCCCAGCGTCGTCACTCGTCACTGAATCCGACATGGAGACAAAATAAAGTATATCTGTGGTGTCCTGGAGACACGACGATAGTACCTTACATTTTATACAGAGGCAAAACAAAATTAGGAGTTCAAACCAGAGACTGTCTATGGTACAAACAACAAGGTTGCCACGCATTTATACCGAGATGACTTTGGAGCAGCTACAGCACAGCCTATTCAGAAAACAAGCATTTAAAAAGTTATTTGCTTATTGTCCTGCAGACAAACTTAATTAACCATGACTTCAGACTTTTTACCAATCGTCATCATTATGTTGTTACTTTGGCATATTATTTATTACACTGAATACAGCTTAATTAAGTTCCCCGAACACCTCTGGGTGATGTTATGAACTCAGACAGGACGCTGTTTAATTAGAGTATTTGGGACTTCCGTAACATGTTCAAAGCAGCAATAGTTGTTATTTCAGCCATGATGGATGAAACATTGTCGGTGTCTACAACTGTCCATGTCCCTCAGCTGTTTCACCTTCTTGCTTAGCTAATTCATCTGTCTGACTGGTTCTGTTTTTAAACAAGTTGACTGTCATGATGGTGTTGTCTAGGTAGTTTCCCTAAACCTGCTCTCTTTTCTGGGGGCTTAAAACTTTCCTTTTTGACAACACTTATACTTAGGAATGGCTCATGATTTCCCCTGGACTGGCTCTTATTTATGCTGCTATAGGCTAAGACTGCTGGTGACTTATGACACACCGAGTCTCCAGCCTTAATAATACTAGCATTAAGCAGCAAACAGGACCACAGCAGAAGTGCAATCAGGATCAGGTTCCACTACAAGCCAGAGAAACCTATGAGAATTGTGTTGAGAGACTGACTCATTGTATCATTATAGTCCTCCGGCAGTCTAGGGGTATAGTAGCATGACTAAAAGCCAGTCCAAGGCAAGCCAGCCCTAAGTGTAAGTGTTGTCAAAGAGGAAAGTTTTAAGCCTACTCTTAAATGTGGAAACTGTCTGCCTCCCGAACCAAAGTTGGAAGATGGTTCCACAGAAGAGTGTTGTAATGGCTGAAAGCTCTGGCACCTGCTCTACGTTTGTCGACTCTAGACAATACACAGACCTGCTTACAAGAAGGTCCGAGCAGAGGACTGCCTGGTTTGAATCAGGAATTAGCCTTCTAGCCTTCAAGAAGAACAGTGACTCTAAGTTTAAACTTTAGTTGATGCTTAAAATGTCACTGCTCGTGGGCACATTGTGCATGGTCCCATAAAAAAACACCAGTATCAAATATTAGAGCAAATTCAAGTAATACTAATGAATATAAGCTATAGTGAACTGTATTAGTCCCCTGACCTACATTTTATGCATGGAAGAGTTTGATGTTAGAAGATAGATCAATATTGTTTATAGAATATTTCTGTCCAAATTAATTATTTAGAATAACACAGTGTTGACTCAGAACCAAATAATCCAGGTCTTGATTAAGTTGGTCTGACATTGCGGATGTAACAGCACTGTGTGCATGTTCATATTTCCATACACGCAGACAAACAGCAAAGCTTCACCTACTTCACTCACCCTTCAATAATTCATTGATTGCACTTCAATAATGCAGACAACAGAGACGGAACAGAGAAATACAGCTATGATTATTTTACAAGACAACATGCACATTGGCAGTGGGAAAGGTTGCAAAGAGATTTCGGATCATCCTGATCATTGACCAACCTACTCAGATCAGGAGAATATGTGAAGTTTATTGTCATGGCTTGATCAACTTTGTGCGATTGTGATGTTGTTTTGTCATCAACTTGTAGATGCCCAGACCTGGGGGCAGTGGAGGGGTGCCACCTGGGAGTCGAGACAGCAGCGGGATATGTCGCAGCAGTAGCATCAGCAGTGGGAATTGTGGCCCTGGAGGCAAGATACTGTCCCTGTCATCCATGAGTGAGAGTGTGCACAGTGGCCTGAGCTGTTTCTTGTCGGAGCAAGCACTGGAGCAAGAAGAAAAGCAGCAGCGCAGCAGCCAGTTAGCAGAGTTTCAGAGGTTGAGAGAGGTTCGTGCAGCTGCTCAGCTCAAAAATCTGGAGGATTTCCTTAAAATGAACCATGTTTCACTCAGGGACACCTTGGCTTATTCCACTGGCATGATTTACAGGTAAGCAATTACCATTAGTGATTGAGTGAGTGTGTTTTAAATGTGTTTGAATTTAGCATTAGTTGTTGATGAGCCTTATTAAATAATACTTTGTCACTTTGTGACATACAATAAACACTCTTTATGTCTGTCTGTCTGTCTACCAGCTTGTCTATCTGGTTTTGTCTGCACAGCAACAAGCACAGCATTTAACACATTTTGGCAACTTAAGTGTTGACTGTACAATCCAAATAACATCCACAGTCATGCTCACAGCACAGTGATGCTGTAGCTGCTAAATGCTAATGTCTGCATTCCAACATGTTCTCAGCATCTTTACTTTTTATTCTGGTTAAGTTTAGATATATTGAGGTGGGCATCATACAGTTTTGTGGTCCACTGAGCTTAATTAACACTGCTAACTGTCGTGTTTTTCCATAATGAATGCCAACAGACGAGACTTTCAGGTTAACTACATTTATTCAGCAGGACACACAACATGGAACTCCTCACTAGCTTAACCGTTAAGCTACTGCTCTTCTCTTAACTTCCTGTTACATCTTGAACCTGTCCTTCAAAGTAAAAGCACATGTATAACATCTTCGATTCCACCACATCTCCCCTTTTAACAAACATTGGGACTGAGACAAATTATATCTATATCTACCTATAATAAACTCTCACAAACTCTTATGCCTTCATGAAATGAATACTATGCATTCTTCAGAACAAAACATTTCCCCATTTCACCCACTTGTCCAACATCCCTTTTTCTCACAAGTCCAAACCTAGTTCTGGTAGAGACAGGTGTTAATGTCTTTTGAGTCTGATTTGGGGGCTCAGTGACTTGGTGTGTTTGAGACAGACTCAACTGACTGAGTTGGTGCAGGGTGTCTGACTCTGAGGAACAGTCTCTTGCATGGGAACAAGATGATGCCTGTTGCGCCTAATGGTGCCTGTGGGACTGTCCACCACATATGAGCGGGGTGTGGAGTGGGATGAAACCACCGTGCCTTTTATCTTCCTCTCTCTGTCTTTCTCTGCAACTGTGGCTCTACCAGGAAGCTCTGGGTTGAGTAGAGAGGGGTGCTGGGGCACTGGTGTATGAAGCCTGCAGCCCATAAGCAGTTGAGCAGGACTGTAGCCATTAGACGATGGAGTAGCTTTATATGCTAACAGAGCAAGATATGGATCTTGAGCTTTCTTTAGTAGTATTTTCACTGTCTGAACATGTCGTTCTGCTTCATCGTTGCTTTGAGCAAATCTTGGGCTGCTTGTAACATGTTTGAATCCATAGGCTGATGAAAAGTCAGTGAACTGTTGGCTGGAAAACTGTGGGCCATTGTCATTGAAAAACAGTTCTGGGATGCCATGTCTGAAAAAAATAGACTTCAGGTGCACAATTACATCCTCTGAGCGCGTTGTCGTCAGTTTAGCAATCTCTACAAATCTTGAGTAATAATCTACTACAAGCAGGTAATTGCAATTGTTTAGGGTGAACAAGTCTGTGTCCACCTTTTGCCACGGCCTCTCTGGGAGCTCACTCTGCAACAGTGGCTCCACCGGATTGGTGCGTTCTCTGATGCAGGTGGTGCAGTTTGTCACAAGCTCATTCAGTTGGCTGCTCACTAATCCTAGTGCCTCTTTTTCCACCTGAGTATACTTCTGTTCAGTCTCAGTCATCGAACGTGATGCGTATGCAACCGGCCTCCCTCTTTTTGCAGAAGGTCAGCACCGAGTCCATACGAAGATGCATCCGCTGACTCAGCTCACACTTCTCCATGTTTAGTGTGACACCAGTTTCCTGGAGCTTGTTCAGCACTGCATGAAGCCTGGTGTCATGCTCCTCTTGATCTTTACCCCATACAAGAATATCGTCCATGTGGCAGACTAATAATAATCTATGATAATATTCAGTTGGCTGAATAATAATAATGATAATATTATATATATTATATTATCATTATCAGGAGTGTGTTACTGATCTACCAGTAGTGATTGCATGACCAATTTGTTGTATTTTTCTGTGAGACAGCAGTAGGGCAATAGAGCCATTTGTTAAAGCTACATAGTGAAAAACAGCAGCAGAAAATCAAACATGACTTCCCTCGTACTGCAATATTCCATCCATCCATCCATTTTCTACCGCTTATCCAGTATTCAGGGTCGCGGGGGGGCTGGAGCCGATCCCAGCTGTCATTGGGCGAAGGCAGGGTTCACCCTGGACAGGACGCCAGTCTATCGCAGGGCCGACATGTAGAGACAAACAACCATTCACACTCACATTCACACCTACGGGCAATTTAGAGTCACCAATTTACCTATCCCCATCCTGCATGTCTTTGGACTGTGGGAGGAAGCCGGAGAACCCGGAGAGAACCCACGCTTACACGGGGAGAACATGCAAACTCCACACAGAAGGAACCCGGGCCGACCCGGGGATCGAACCCGGGACCCTCTTGCTGTGAGGCGAGAGTGCTAACCACTACACCACCGTGCAGCCCTACTGCAATATTGATATTTATAATATATTGATGATGTGATACTTCATGAATTGCTGATCACACTTTACTCTGATTTTTTTTTTGTCACCAGAAATCTGGGGAAATCGGGGCTGAGGGTGTCCTGTCTTGGATTAGGTGAGTGTGACGTAAACATGCAAACCCATTCCCACCCAGCACAACCACGTTGAAAACACATTAAAATGACGTCTCCGATTTACGTCGAAATAACGTTTGGAATTAGTTGAAAAGTGAAAGGTGAAAAGTCGTCTCTTCAGGTCGTCTAAAAGACGTGTCGCTGTATGGTCTTAATTTGGTTGAAAAGTGAAAGGTGAAAAGTCATCATTTTCAGGTCGTCTTAAAGACAGACGGTCTAAATTTGTTTTCAAAATTAGACACTAAACCCAAATGTACAATTCAAACATTTATTAACAAAATACTTATGAACATAACAGGAACAGCATGCAAAAAAAAAAAAAAAAAGTCAGCCGCATTGGCTCATTTGGCCTTGTAGCCGCCACCACCCAAGCACCGAGCAGCATGTTTGAGGTGGTCACGACGGCATTGGAAATATCATGCTCTGTCGCCTTCTCATTCCAAATTTTAACTGCAGCTGCAATGACAAAGAAAAACAGGTTTTACCAACACAATTCATAAGACAATTAATATTTTTATTTATTTATTTAAATTTAATTAAATTTGCTTGAAACCATTTTCCAGGACATTTTCAGCTACCTCCCATTAATTCTTTGGACAGTTGTACCTTAGTTTGTATATGATTGTTTCTGTTTATTCTCCTGAAGTGTGATTAAAAGATGTGAGGTCTGTGGCTCTAACTTATCTATGCAATAATCTGTTATATGCTTATAAATCAATGCAAACATGTTTTTGTTTTTTAGCCACGCCCACAACAGCTGCTGCTCCTCTATCTGCTACTCAACAGAGTATAAAGGGAGAAGAGCATGTGGTCGCAGGAGAAAAATCCTCATGCTTACAGTCCAAAACTGTAAACACTATCAATTCAAAGTTGCTGATTTTTTCGCTAGGTATTTTGGAAAAGAAATCCAGCAGCATCCATAAAAGTCAAATAGGGCTCCGATAGCTGATGTCACGAAATCAGTACACTATAATGGCAGAAAAACTTGCTTTTCAAATGATTACCAATAGGGGTGTGAATCTTTGGCTTCACAGCGATTTAATTCGATTAACGATACAGTAGTTTGCGATTCGATTCAAGGACGATTTTTTTTGTTTGTAACGATTCGATTCAATTTGATTCTGTAAAACACGATTCGATTCAGTAACTTGTAACCAAAATTCTATATCCATGAAATAAACATGCAATAATGCAAGTGAGACTATCTGTATTCTTCTGAAAGGTGAAAAATAACATTTATTCTAGAAAAAAGTAGTCCTGCATAATATTTTGAATACAAAAATGTAATTAAACATTGCTCAGGGGGCGCTAGTGTGCCGCATATGGAGTAAGACGTCTCTGCAAGAGCTCCTCTCCGTTCAGTTTATATCTGTTTAACTTTACCGTCTTTAACCAAGATTGCTCGTAAATATCATCCCAATTCTGTCTCTATATCCCCGCGTGAACGTTTAAGACCAAGTAATGTCAACTACCGCTAACTCTAAAGCCAAAGAAAAGAGAGACAAATCGCTGAGGCCTAGGCTAGCTAGCAGCAACATGGTAATGGCTAGCGAGGACGTTTCCGGTGATCAACATGCTTCTTCTATGGAGGACTTGAAAAACATGCAGGATACGATCCTGCAGACTATTAACACCCGGTTCGACCTACTGGATGAGAAGTTCGCTTCTCTCCAGTCGTCACACAACAGCCTGCTGACCCGAATAGATGAAATAGATGAGACGGTCTCAGACCACGACGCTCGTCTGCAGTCTATGGAGACTGCTATCGACAAGTTACGGAGGGAGAACGCTTCCCTCCGTGCCAAGACGAATGACCTAGAGGGCCGCTCGAGGCGCAACAATGTCAAGTTTGTGGGGATCCCCGAAGGAGAAGAGAAGGGAAATCCGACTGAATTTGTAAGCGCTCTCATTCCTAAACTGTTAGGCGAGACCCACTTCCCAAGCCGGTAATTGTTGACCGCGCTCACCGCTCTCTACAGCCCAAGCCAGCAGAAGGAGTCTCCGGTCCGGCGGCCAGACCCCGCACGATCATCGCCCGGGTCCATCACTACCAGGAGAAAGAGACAATAATACGGCTCGCTCGGCAACAGTCTCTCAAGTACGGCGAACACAAGGTCTTCATATTTCCAGACTATACTGCCGAGGTGATGGAGCAGCGTCGGGGGTTCCGTGAGGCTATGACAGCCCTGCGTGAGCTGAAAATCAAGCACAGCCTGCGTTTCCCGGTCAAGCTCCACTTCCAACACAACGGGCTTCAGAAGATATTCACCTCTCCCGCGGAAGCAATGACGTTCGTCGGGAACTTGCAGCGGGATAATGAAAATGACTAGACATGGTCTGACCGGATTGTGAACTGACAGAGCATAAGGAACACTTTCACAATCATTGACGGTAACATTTTAATTTTATACGCCTACTTTTGGCTATTTAGAACGGTAGAGGGGCACAGGCTCGCTTAGTTGAAAATGTTCGGTTTGTTAGAGTTGTATTTACAAGCCATACGCCCGGTGGCCCTCGGTCAGTATATGTGGGGGAAAAAGATGCTTCATTTGGGGAAGTTTCTGTGGGGAGGGAGGTGGGGTTTATCTGTGTTGTTTAATGTTGTCCAGAGCTGCCAGAATAACTGCTTTTGTTTGTTGACATTTGTTTTTGGGTGTCTCAGATTGCTTTTATTTTTCCATTTCCATGTTAAGGCCTAATGGTGAAAATCAGACAGACATGAGTGCCATTTCATTGGTCTCATGGAATGTGCGCGGTCTTGGGCATGCAGTTAAACGGGGTAAGGTCTTTGCGCACTTAAAGTCACTTAAAGCAGACATAGTGTTTCTGCAAGAAACCCATATAAAAGCTACAGAGCAGAGGCGGCTGAGAGCTAATTGGATTTCTCAAGTTTACCAGTCACCGTTTACTTCCAAAGCTAGAGGTGTCGCCATTCTCTTTCGTAAGAGTATCCCATTCCAACTTGCTTCAGTAATCACGGATCCAAATGGCAGGTATATTATGATTACTGGAGGTATTAATTCGTTCCCTGTCACCTTTCTGCAAATATAGACGACCCAAATTATTTTCGCAAAGTATTTGATTTAATTCCAGACCTCAGCACTACTAATTTAATCATGGGCGGTGATTTTAATTGTTATCTTGATCCACATCTTGACAGACTTTCCTCTCATGCTCCAATCACCATAGCATCTGTTCAAACGTTGAATAATCTACTTAAATCCAGAAACATGATTGATGGAGGCTGCAGCATCCAACAGATAAAGACTATTCCTATTTTTCCCATGTCCATAAATCATATACAAGGATTGATTATTTTTTAGTGGATGCAAAATCAATACCTAACATCGTACAGACTAAATATCATAATATATTGATATCAGATCACAGTCCAGTATCTTTAAAATTGATGCTTGCCCTGCCAAAACAAACTTACTGCTGGCACTTTAATCCATGGTTGTTGACCGAGCAAGTATTCGTGGATTACATGTCTGCACGCTTGGGAGAGTTCCTTGAGACCAATGACACAGGTGACGTGTCAGACTCAACGCTCTGGGAAACCCTCAAATTAGTTATGAGAGGCCATATAATTTCGTTCGAAGCATCAAAGAAAAGAGAACAGCGCCGTCGTCTGGTCGAAATTGAAAACGAACTTCCAACTCTCGAACAGTCCTATAGGTACTCCCTGTCACAGGAAGATTATAACAAGATTTTGAAGTTGAAATATGAATACAATCGCATTCTCAGTGGAACCATTGGCAAACTCCTACTTAAAAGTAAAAAAAAACACTTTGAGTTAGGTGATAGACCAGAGAGGCTGCTGGCCAGACAGTTGAAGGGTGCCCAGGCGAGCCGTGCAATTTATAAAATAAAATCCAAAACAGGAGACTTGCTGGTCAATCCTAAGGAAATAAACACTCGCTTCAAAGACTTTTACTCAGAATTATACACTGCTAAATCTAGAGCAACTAATACAGATCTTGCTAATTTTTTTGACTCCCTCAGCCTGCCAACACTAAATGAGTCATCCAGGTTTGAACTTGATTCAGACTTCACGGAGGATGAGTTAGTTGAGGCAATTAAATAATTTCCCTCTGGTAAAGCAGCTGGCCCAGACGGGTTTGGCTGCGAGTTTTATAAAGCATTTCATAAAACACTCGCCCCGCTCTTGCTTAGGATGATCAAGGACTCCGCTGAGAACAATGCATTTCCGGGGTCACTGTACGAAGCGAATATATGCCTATTGTTAAAAAAAGGCAAGGAAGACACCAAGCCTGGGAATTATAGGCCCATTGCTCTCCTTAACTTTGACCAGAAGTCCATCACGAAGGTGCTAGCCAACAGGTTAGGAAGGCACATCTCCTCAATTGCACTGAGGAGTCAGGCAGGGTGACCCGCTGTCGCCCCTGCTCTTCGATGTGGCCCTGGAGCCCCTTGCGATAGGGATCAGGAGTCATCCTGGCATCAAGGGCATTAAGATAGGGGAGATAGAAAGCCGGGTGGGCCTTTATGCGGATGATACATTATTATATTACATATATTATATATTATTATTATTATTATTATATTATTATATATATATAATATATTATATTACATTATTACATTATCTCGGATCCAGAGGCGTCTGTTCCCCCTTTGCTTGACTTCATTAACTCATTTGGCAACCTCTCTGGCTATACAATCAATTGGGGTAAGAGTGAGTTCATGCCCCTATCAGACAGTCTAGACCCATGTTTTCTTGACGCACTGCCATTTACGCTAGTGAAAGATCATTTCACGTATCTAGGGCTTAAAATATCCCGTCATCCTAAGCATTTATTTAAACTTAACTATGCTGATATGATCCTGAAGCTAAAATGCAACATAGAGAAATGGAGAACTCTGCCACTGTCTATGGTGGGGCGTATCAATGCAATCAAGATGGTGACCCTCCCTAGGTTTTTATACTTATTTCAGAATTTGCCAATCTTTCTCACCTCAGCATTTTTTAAGAAACTAGACTCAATTGTCTTTCCTTTTATTTGGGGGTACAAGGCGCATCGCATATCTAAAGCACACCTGCAAAAGCCTACAGAGGAGGGGGGGTTTGGTCTCCCTGTATTCAGGAGTTATTATTGGGCAGCTAATGCTAGAGCCTTGATGTACTGGCGGCAGGGACAGCCCGGTGGGGTTCCTAACAGCTCTCCCCTGTGGTTAAACATTGAAGCCACAGCGGTACAGGGCTCCTCCCTTTGCACCTTACTTTTCTCCAAGACAGAGTCTCCTTGTAAACTTATTGGTAACAACTTTATTTTGAGAAACTCCCTTAGGATCTTGAACCAGATAAGAAGCGTTTACAAGCTGCCGAATACTTCTGTACACACTCCTATATGCCATAATCATTCATTTTTACCATCTGTTGGGACCTCACTAGAAGGACTACACAATGCGGCCTACAGAAGCCTACACATGTGGCCAGGACAAAGGGACAAAGGGGATTAAAAACTACACCGCCATTTTAGTTTCACATCTCACCCAGGTGAGAGATGCGACACCACACAACCAGTGCCCTATTGGCTGACAATCTTCAGGGAACCCCGGGGGGTCCCCTGGAGTGGCCTGAGCTTTATAAACCGAAGCCGCCTGGAGAACGCTCTCTTACTCACTCTTACTCCGACTCCTACTCTGGCGTCTCTTCCTACAACCGGCGCAACACCACGTTGCAACGGGAGGCGACCCCCTCCTGCAGCGCACCGCTGCAACAAGAGGAACCAAGCCGGTTCCTGCCTTCCAGCTACCAGACGCTGTCTGAAGTAAGCTGACTAAATCGCCAAGCCGCGATTATATCGCCACTCGTGGAAGGAGGAAACACCAACTGTTTTCTTTATTTGAGTTTGATCAACGAGAGGAAACCCGCTCCGCTCTCGTCTGGACGAAGCCGACTCATCACGTCCCCCGCTGACGCCGGGGACTCACGAACTACCGCCGTTACGGAACGCCGCCATCGTCTTACGCAACGATACCAGTAAGAGGCTATCAGTCTGGGCAGAGACACAAGTGATAGTGTAGGATATGCTTGAAATTCTTGTTAATGTGTTCTAAGTTCTGATCGCGGACCACCGAGTCCGTTGGTTCATGTGCTGCTGTATTTGAATACTGATCGTGTACCCACGCAGCTGGGTTGATTTCTGTAACAGTGTTTGCGACTAACCTCCGCCATATTCGCGAGCTCAGAAAGCCTCTACTATCAGTTAAAAGACCGGTCTCGCGGAATAAACGCCAGTTCATTCACGCGAGCCCGTGTGATAGCGGCACGCTTTCTGTCCCTCCGAATATCGCTCGCGCATCCTCTCTCTCTTTGTTTGTGTCCCGCTAACACACACACACATACACGCCGCACACACGTGTCCTAAGCCAGCTGTTCCTGGCGGACGCTAGGGACATAGCTACATCTGGTGGCTACATACGGCTATCTCTCTCTCGCTACTCCATCAGACCTCAGTGGCTCCGCCCCTGAACGCTGCGAGGAATAGCTCCACCTCTCTCTCTCTCTCTCTCGCTACTAGGGATGCAACGGTACTCAGTAAAATACCGAACCGTTCGGTACGACCTGCACGGGACAATACGCTTTTATGTCCCGCGGGATTTATGTTCTAATAATGTTGCATTGGGCTTTACTGTTACACAGGCGTGTGTGCGCGCGTGTGTGCCTTTAAGGCAGCAGGCCCGCCCCCGCAACCAACCTATCAAACTTTGGCCGGTTGGCTGCAGCGCATAGAAGCAGGAAATGAAAGAAAACAAGCAGGCATGGCTAGCGGTAGCGGAGAAGTTGAGAGAGAACAGTTTGAAGAAGCACCAGGTTTATTCAAATCGTCGGTGTGGGAGCATTTTGGTTTTGCTGTTGAATACTCCGACGAGGGAGTGAAAACCGTTAACAGAAACTCCACAGTCTGTAAACGCTGCTTGAGACATGTCCCGTACTCAAACGGAAACACGAGCAATATGGGCAAGCATCTCCAGCGTAACCATCCTGATATTACGCTTTCTGAACAGAGGACAGCCAAGCGCCCCGGAACGGTAACGGCAGCAAAACAACAACTGTCCATAGAGAATGCTTTTCAACAGACCTACCGTGCCACCTCGGATAAATACAAGAAAATAACCCGAGCAGTGGGAGCGTTTATAGCCAAAGATTTGCAGCCCTTTTCTGTGGTCGAAGATAAGGGGTTTCGCCACTTGGTGAAAACGCTCGACCCGCGTTATGTTGTGCCCAGCCGAACACATTTCAGCGACGTCATAATTCCCGACCTCTATGACAAAGCGCGCAAAGGCATTGAAAAAGATTTGGCTCAAACACAAAGCCTAGCACTGACTACAGATAGTTGGACCTCGAGAGCAACAGTTAGTTACTTGACTGTGACGGTCCACTATATGTTGGATTGGCAAATGAAGAGCGCAGTACTGCAGACACGCCCGTTGTATGAAAGCCATACAAGTGCGCACTTGGCAAAGGAATTAAAAAATGTAGTGACTGATTGGAAGTTGGAGCGGCCAAATACGACCATACCAGTGGCCACAGATAACGCAGCAAATATTGTCAATGCAGTCAATGAAACAGACGGACTGGGACCTCAGATAGGCTGTTTTGCTCACACTGTAAACCTGGCAGCCAAGAAGGCAGTGTCAATCAACGGGGTGTCACGCCTCCTTGGGAAAGTTCGGAAAGTTGTCACCTTTTTCCACAAAAGCACAACAGCCCACCATGCACTGACTGTGAAACAAGAGATGTTAAACCTGCCTAAGCACAAGTTAATCCACGATGTCACCACTCGGTGGAACACAGCACACAACATGTTGGCACGATATGTAGAACAGCAGCCTGCCATCTACTCTGCATTAACAATGGACAAAACACTGAGGAGTCACATAAAGAAGGACATGGCAATATTGACTGACAATGAACAAAAAATGGCAGAACAACTGATTGAAGTACTAAAACCACTGAAAACTGTAACAACTCTGATGAGCAGTGAGACCACCCCCACCATATCAATGATCCTCCCTTTGAAGGAAATGATCCTCAAATCCATGGCACCAGCTGATGAAGACAGTACAGCAATAAAAGAAGCCAAAGAAGCCATTACACGAGACCTGGACAAAAGGTACACAGACCCTGATCTTCAGAAGTACCTCCAAAAAGCCACAGCCCTGGATCCCAGGTTTAAATCTCTGCCTTCCCTTGATGAACACTCCCTTGTCAGACTCTACAGGGATCTCGCCACAGAAATCCAGGAGAATGAACCTCAGGTATTATTTGATTATCATTTTTTTGTGATTTTATGATTGCATATTTAATTATTACTTTTAAAAATTGTCAATTCATATAAATCATATACATTCCACATTTGTATCTGTCAAAAGCTGGAGATAATCTCCACTGATCATTTAAGTTGAGTTCATGGAAGCAGAGACATGTATGGCTTTTATTACAGTGTACTATATCTTATATATTTGTTATTGTTCTTGCAGAGTCAAGCAGAGACAATGCCATCCACAGAGGGACAAGAGCCATCCTCCTCCCCTCCAAAGAAGAAAACAGCCATGGCAGAGCTTTTTGGTGATGTTTTCAAAAAACATGAACAAGTGGTCAGGCCCCTTGCCAAGATAATTGAGGATGAAGTTGCTTCATACAGGTCAGCAGACTCCATTGATGTTGATGCTGATCCTTTCATGTGGTGGAAGACAAATGAGAGCAAGTTCCCCCATGTTGCAAAAGTTGCACAACGTCACCTCTGTGTCCCGGGAACTTCAGTTCCTAGTGAGAGAATTTTCTCCACTGCAGGGGACATTGTAAGTGCAACCCGCTCTCGCCTTGCTGCAGACAATGTTGACAGGCTTATCTTCTTACAAAAAAATTTCACAATAGCAGAGGAATAAATAGCTCATGCCAATGTTGGCAAATTGATATTGCACTTTACATCCTGAATGTAGCCTCTTATGTTCATTTAAAATAGGCAAAGCACGAGGTATATCTGAATCTCTGTGAATTTATGTTTCCCCCAATTTGTCATGGATTAAGTGCACTTTTTCTTTTGAAATTGTTTACCTCTCTTTTTATACTACTACTTAGTGTTCACTAGAAGTAAAGTCTAAAATGTACTTTAACAGTGTTTTTTGTTTACATTTTGTGTGTTTTATTTTTTTATACATATTTTATGCTATGGTGTAATAGTAGTAGGCAAGGAAACAAAGGCAAGTCTACAGTACTATTTGAGTTTATTGAAGTGTTGAGTTTATTGAAGTGTTGTGCTTGCTAACTAACTGTTTACTTGAAGTATTATGTTATTCAGCACTGGAATTGTTTGGAACTTGTTCTGAGAAGCAAAATAAATAAATCATTTGAGAGAAATGAAATGTCTCTTTATGCACAAAACACATATCAAAACCGTACCGAACCCGTACCGAAATCGTGACACAAAAACCGAGGTACGGACCGTACCGTGAGCCACCTGTACCGTTGCACCCCTACTCGCTACCCCATCGAACCTCAGTGGCTCCGCCCCTGAACGCTGCGAGGAATAGCTCCATCCGGTGGCCGCCCATAGCCATCTCTCTCTCTCTCTCGACACGCACGCACACACACGCACACGCACACGCACATGCACACGCACGCACACACATACGCACACACACACTCCACGTGTGTATCTCCCTTTGTTTAAGCTTAGCTTTGTGTGTTAGGTAGTTAGGTAATAAGGCTTTGTTAATTGCAGTGTTATTGATTGTGATCATTATTACTGATTTTAATAAATCTTATTATATTATAACTAGCGGTCTCTTGTGCTTGTTGTGTATATGTCACTGGATAACAGCAGGTTGTGAAGGTTAGTGCTTGAATTTCACGCCCTTTTTAATTGTTCGATTGGTTTTGTACTCCTATGCCAATGATCACGATGATTGGCATGTGAGTATAAAACCTTTATATTGAGACTGAATACAGTTTTAGGTTATCTTTTCCCTGATCCCAGGGTGGTGCCCCGTTTATTCATGATTATATCATGATAATATATTAAATATAATTATTAATACCGATAATCATATTGATATTAATAATTAACTGTTGATAACCAAATCTGCCCCTGCTACAACCCCAACACATCTCAGGTGGATAGGGTGTTCGCAGACTGGAGAGAGAGTGGACTTGTGGCCCTCGAAGACCTATATGTACACAAACATTTTGCTTCATTTGGTCAGCTGACAACAAAGTTTAATTTGCCAAATTCTCATCACTTTCGATATCTCCAAGTCAGGCACTATGTTAAAGGTGTATTTCCAAACTTTGAAACCATGCCAACAAGTTGCCCATTCTATGATCTCATGCTGCTCCCTCCTGACTCCGGGCACCTAATATCTCGCCTTGTGTCCTTGTTCTCCACCTCCGCATCCACTCATCACCTTAGAGAAGCCTGGTCTAATGAGCTGGAGCTTGAGGTGTCTGACGATACCTGGAACCAAGCTTTGACTAGAATTCATACCTGTTCTATCAATGTTAGATACAAATTGATTCAATTTAAAGTCGTTCATCGACTGTACTATTCTAAACTGAAACTGCATAGAATCTATCCATCACTTTCTCCACTGTGTGACCGATGCGGAGGTGCAGAGGGTTCGTTATCGCATCTTTTTTGGTTATGTCCTCAACTGCATAAGTTCTGGTGTGATGTGTTTCAGTGGCTTAGTCTGGTCTATAACTTGGACATTGCCCCTGACCCAGAGCTGGCGCTCTTTGGGTGCTCGGAGAATGCCCTCAGGTACTCGCCTGAGATACAACAAGCACTAATGCTGGGCATGGTTGCTGCAAAGAAAATGATTCTCCTGGACTGGAAATCCCCCACTCCCCCTTGCTTTCGAAAATGGCTCAACGAAATGACTGTGATTATCCAGATGGAAAGGATACGCTTCCACAACTCTAAAACACAAAACCGCTTTCTGAGCATTTGGGGTCCATTCATTGACTATCTTAAAGACGTGTAATCCTTTTCTGCAGAGATGTGCTCTTGACTGTACTGCAACTTGTATCTCTGTAACACCTGGCCATGTAGATAACGGCAATATTATATTCATCTAAGACACATTTTTAATTGTGTCTGGCAGCTCTGTTGTTTTGTGTTATTTTGTTGTTGTTGTCTTTTTTTTTCTCTCTTCTGTCGCTGTGTTTTGTCTACATAAAAACTGAAAAATTTGAAAATAAAATATATAAAATAAAAAAAAAACATTGCTCAGTTATTTTGAACATTATTCAATAGACTACATGCTGGCAGGGGAGAGAGTGTCTTAAACATATTAAAACATTAATCATTAATCATTAATCGATTATTGGTGAAGCCAAAACGATTCATTCTATTTATTTATTTTAGCAGATCGATTTAGTAGAATCTATAGGACTGACAATCGATTCATCGATTAATCGAATGAATCGTTACACCTCTAATTACCAAGCATAAAATTGCTAACAGGGAACTTGTCTCTTCCCTGGCTGTATTGTGAGTGAACATGGTTGACATCTGTAGTGCCCCAGGATTAGACAAACAAAGCAGATCGAACCCTGAAAGATGCAGAATGGCAGAACTGGTGGATTACTGCCATCAGACATGTAAAACTGATTGGCTGGTAGAATCAGATGGGGAGCTAGATTGCTGTGTTTCATTGGCTATGTTTACATGCAGTCAGATAACCCTTTCTTAACCGGAATATTAGCAATAACCCAGTTGTGCTTGGCCATGTAAACAACCCTTTTGAAAAAAAGGAATATGCAATATGACCACTGGGTTACTACTTTTCTAACCCCAATATCATGTTGTTATCGGTAAAGAAGAAGCTGACCAGACGAGCTCAGAGCCGGAAGTGACGCACCAGTGACGGAAGCGCAAAAGAAAGAGGCGGTGGAGGACGGCAGTTTTTATACCAGCCCACCTCATTACGGCCACCAGGGGCGCTAAACAAGCAGTAACCCAAAAAGACAGATGATGCATCTATGCTGCTACAGTCTGCCCTCTTGGATCGTCGTCCCGATGATCAACAAATTACAGCTAACACAACAAGCTAACTCCAAGGTCTAAACAAAGGAGACACTCAGTTGGACACAGAAGTAGAAGGATTGGCCGCATGCAAATCTCCAGCAGGCCGTGGAAGACGATGCATATTTGAGTGCTGACCAGCCGTTTGACGTGGAGTCCGGCGTGGGCCCATGTGGCTGGAATCATGGCAAGTGACCAAAGGAGGACATGAGGATGCTCCCAAAGCTGGAATGGAGGAAAGCACTTGGGACGTAGTTGATTTGGTGGAGAGCATGGCAGAACTTGCCACAGAAGGTTGTTGGTCAAGGACTAACAAGTCATACTCAAATGAAAGCTCCTCTTCTGAGGGCAATTCATCCCTGGGTGATGAGTTATGGGAAGAGGCATGACCAGGTGAGTCCACGCCTACAACCTTTGTCTCGTCGTCCACTGGCACAATGGAGTACACGGAGCCCCCCTCTTTAGGCATCTTCAACACTCGATACTTCACCGAGCTCCACCGATCTCGGGTCTTCTGGGGCCCCCTGGCACTGAAGTCGCGCAAGTACACCAACTGCCCTTCCTGCAGTGGTAGATCTCTCACATGCTGATCATGGACACGCTTTCGCCGATCGGCAGCATGTTTCAAGCGCTCCCTTGCACCTTCAAATACCACCTGCAAGCGGGCTTGGTGCTCTTGAACCCGCTCATTGATCGACCCACCAACTGGGCTCTCAACCCTGCCCAACAAGAAATCGATTGGTAGCCTTGGTTCCTGCCCAAACATGAAAAAGGGAGACTCTCCGGTTGACTGGTGGGGAGTCGTGTTGTAACAATAAAGGACGTGAGGGAGACACATGTGCCAATCCCTTTTATGAGACACTGGCAACGCAACAGGTTGTGGAGTGTCCGAGTGAACCGCTCGCATTGACCATTTCCTTCGGGATGGTAAGGGGTGGTACGTGATTTTACAATACCATACAAGTTACACAACTGTTGAATGAGAGAGCCTTCGAAGTTACGGCCCTGGTCAGAATGCAAACGGGCGGGGACACCAAACTTGTAGAACCATTCCAACACCAAAACCCTGGCTACAGTGGGCGCACGCTGGTCCCGGGTAAGGACAGCTACCGTGTACTTACTAAAAACATCAGTAAGCACCAAGACATTCTGCACGCCATTCTGGGCCGGCTCCAGAGTAGTGTAGTCAATGACAAGGATTTTGTTAGGGTGGGAAGCCAAGAGATGTCCCATGAACCCGTGCGCCTTTGGGTGGATGTCTTTGGCTGCTTGACACCTTTCACATTACCGACACCAACGAGCTACATCAGAGGACATACCAGGCCAGTAGCATCGGGACCGGAGGAGTGCCAGTGTTAGCTCTACCCCCTGGTGACCATGCTCCTGGTGCAATTGAGTCAGAACCTCAGTTCTCAATGAAGTTGCCAACAACAGCTGGAAGATGGCTTCAGCGCCATCAGATCAAAACACCCTTCGGTACAGGACACCATCCCTCTCAAGCAGGCGGTCCCACTGCTGCAGCACCACCAGTGTGGCTGGGGAGAGTCCTGCCCGCTCTTCACGACTAAGACGCTGCTTCCTCCTCCAAAACACAAACAGTTCCTGTATAACAGGGTCAGTCTGCTGAGAGAGACGAAGTTCAGACCGAGTATGCTGTGGCATGGCTGCAAAAGCAGCTTGAGTGGCCTCTGCCTTTCCCAACCCCAAGGCTTGCTGCAAAGACTTTGGCATGGCTGTACCTGGAAGCATCGCCGCAACATCCTGGGGACCAGATGGATGCTGACAAGAGAGAGCATCGGCATTTGTGTTACTCTTCCCTGATCGGTACTTGATCTCAAAATCAAAAGAAGCTAGCTGGGCTGCCCACCTCTGCTCAGTAGCAGCCAGCTTAGCAGAAGACAAATGACTGAGGGGGTTGTTATCAGTATACACAACACATTTATGACCCAACAAGTACTCTCTGAACTTCTCTGTCATGGCCCACTTAAGGGCCAATGTTACGTCCCAGTGAGGTCTAGAGGCAAAGGGAAGGAACATAAGCCGTTGTTGTTATAGGCGTAAAGTTGCCGTTTATTTAAACACGATGAATCAATTTGGCACGCAGAGCCATACAAGACACAATTGGCCGTAACAAACAAAAGGCTGGGCTACAGGTGGCGCCAAAATCAACAAAGGAATAAAACAGAAAGGTTGCACAAGAAATTCAAAATCACAGCTGACTAGCTGGCATAATTAGGCACAATATTAAACAAAAGATACTTACTAATCTGATGCTATAAACGAAAATACAACAAAAGAGCAACCACCCCTTCACCTAATGGCACTAACAAAAGGGAACTCAATGTGTGGCAGTAGAACATTGTGTGCTAAATAAAACAAAACTAAGTTCACCCTGCCCAGAACCCAATCAAACAATTCACTGACACGATACCAACAACATGAAGCATGTAGCTATTTCTCCGTCACAGTCACAGCACGCTGGTGGTCTGTGCTAATGAACACAACCACACGTGCGGCGCCACTCCAGGCCTCTTTTATGGGTGTCTCCTCCCCGGGGCAGCTGGCCACGGGATTGGCTCACAGCCGAGTGACGAGTCAGGACGTGATGACGGAGCAAGTGAGAGATTCCCCCTCCCAAAGGAAAATCTAGGGGAGGAAAACTAGACAGACAAGGAGACAACACATGCATAGCAGCATACAAAACAACAAGGGCCGTAACAGCCAAGAAGTCCAGTTTCATTGAGCTGTAGTTCACCATGTTTCTCTCTGTGGGTCGCAGGCCCCTGCTAGCATAGGCTATTGGCCTCACCTTGCCCGCTTGAGACTGAGAGAGAGCGGTGCCCAAGCCACCATGGCTTACATCAACCTCCAGAATGAAGGGAAGAGAGAAGTCTGCATAAGCCAACACCGGTGCAGTGGTGAGCTTAGCTTTCAGTGTTTCAAAGTTCTCGTTACACTCATCAGTCCAGCACCTGGAAAGCCGCTGTCTTCTTGGTGGTCTTGGTACCACCACACTCAGCCACAGCCCTATGCAGCGGAGCTGCCAGCTTGGCGAATCCCTCCACAAACCGCTGATAATAACTGGCGAAACCAAGAAAAGAACGAAGCTCCGAGGCAGTAGTGGGAATCGGCCAGTGGGCAACCACTTCACTTTTGCTCAGATCTGTGGAGACGCCATCGGCCAATATCACATGGCCAAAGTAGTGCACCTCTTTCCGAAAGAATAGCACTTGCTGAGCTTGGCTTTGAGGCCCTCACGTTGAAGCCGCTCCAGCACCACCTTCAGTCTCTCCAGATGCTGTTCAACAGTGGAGGAAAACACGATATCATCCAGGTATAACAAAAAAGACTGACACTGCTGGTCACCGAAGATACGTTGCATCAGCCTTTGGAAGGTGCCGGGCACATTACAGAGCCCAAAAGGCATTCTGTTCCACTCAAATAAACCGAAAGGAGTGTAAAAAGCAGTTTTCGGCCGGTCGGCCTCAGTGACTGGCACCTGGTTGTAACCACTGGCCAAGTCCAGGATTGAAAACCAGCGAGCACCTGACAATGCATCCAAAGACTCTTCTATGCGTGGTAGAGGGAAAGCGTCTCTTCGGGTCTCACGATTGAGCTGCCGGTAGTCAACACACATGCGGAGATTACCATCCTTTTTCCATACCAACACAATTGGGGACGCATAAGGGCTGCTACTCTCACGAATTACTTGCGATGAGAGCAGCTGGTTGATGTGTTCCTTCATGACCTCATACTCGGAGGGTGGAATGCATCTATAGCGCTGCACCACTGGAGTATCATTAATCAAAGGAATATCATGGGAGATGAGGTTAGTACAACCCAGATCGGTGTCACTGGTGGAGAAGACTGAAGAGTAGTGACCTCACCTGACCCTGTTCCTCCACAGACAATGGCGACAAGTCCACATCCTCCGCCTGCTGCTGCACACTCGGGGAAGCGGTCTGGGAAGACACGGCAGCCGCACCTGATGGCACCTCAGTGACCCCTGGAGGAAGGCTGACGACATTCACCAAATCCAGTGTGTCAACAACAGGTATGTAGGCTGTGCCCCTGATGACACGAACTAAAGAAGGGGAAGCAAGTAGCCCCGCAGGCAACCCAACATCTAAAGGCTCAAATAGTACCGTAGAACCCGAGTACTGCTAAGAACATGTGGTGGCCACAATTCGCATTACACCACCAGGAATCTGCCAGCCCCGCTTACCCCTGACCTTCACTGTCCCTGGAGTGTCTGCAGACGCTAGATCACTAGCATGATGGCACTGCTGCAGTGCCTGCACGACTGGCTTGGGGGCCTCAGAGATACAAATCTGAGAAAACAACGCTTCACCATGTTGGCCAAAAAGTTCCTGGTAGCACTTACGAATCACATTCATCCCCAGAACACCAGGCACTCGAGAAGGCACACCACCAGGCGGGTCCCTCACCACCAAAACACCACATTGCAGCCTCAGTTTGCCACAAAGTTGCACGTCAAGTTTCAAGTACCCAAGGTAAGGAATAGTCAGACTGTTAGCAGCTCTGAGCTCCAACCAATGACAGGAACGGAGGCGCTCCTGGCCCCAAGGCTTGAAATGTTGGCGAAAGAAGCTCTCAGAAATGGTAGATACCATGGAGCTGGTGTCTACCAAACAAGGGACCTTCACACCACCCATGTCAATATCCAAATGGGGACAACACGAAATCAATCCAGGAGCATCCAAGTTACGTGAAACAGCTTGCAAGCCAGTGGCGGCCCCACCCAAACTGTGGCTCTGCAGTTTGGTGGGCGCTAGTTTTCCGACCTGGAGTGAGAGCGAGATTGATGACCAACATTCAAGGGGGATCGTGAGGGGAACTGTGAACGAGATGGAACACGCTCTACATCACACTCACGTGCAAAATGTCCCGGCTGGTTACAACGCCGGCATATTAAAGGTCCAGGCCGTGGTGGACGATGGTACTGGTTGGAGTGTTGTAGCTGAGCAATGCTTCCTACAAGCTGATCAAGCTGCTCTTGCCGATGCTGCGCACAAGCAGTCGCCCTACAAGACAGTACAAATGCCGTGAGCACACGGGGAAACGAGCGACCCACGTGGTGAAGCAGCGTTGCACCCATACCTGTCGGACCAGATGAGCTCAGAGCCGGAAGTGACGCACCAGAGACGGGAGCGCAAAAGAAAGAGGCGGGGGAGGACGGCAGTTTTTATACCAGCCCAACTCATTACGGCCACCAGTGGCGCTAAACAAGCAGTGACCCAAAAAGACATAGATGATGCATCTATGCTGCTACACAAACAAAAAGAACCAAGCCAGCCACCAAACACAAAACAAGCTTGCCACACAAACAGGCAGAGGCCGATCTAAAAGGACAAAACAAACAACAAAGGTTAGGGCACTGACCAATCAAAAAAGCAAAACAAAATGTGCACCGTAATCACTCTCCTTTTGAGGCAAAAGGAGTAAACCCTACCACCGGTCATATGAACCTCACACCGCACCATCGGCTGCCTGCCGTCACACAACACAGGATGATGAGTGAGAGTGAGCAAGAGAGGGAGATACCCAGGATCTCCTGCCTTTTATCCTGGAGCTGATTAAGCCAAGGTGGGCTTAATCAGCTCCAAGAGCAGCAGCCTGGAGAACTATAGGGGGAGGGAGAGGGAGGACACACACACACTATAGCTGTGTCCCAATTCAGGGTCTGCAGCCTTCGGAGGCTGCATTCGAAGGCCGCTTACGTCACAGAGCTGCGCGAAGGCTGTCCCAATTCGTCTAAATTCGAAGGCTCCTCCAAATGCGGCCGACAAATGTGTCCTCCTTTTCCCTGTATTCGGAGGATGCACCGCTACCATCCTTCGCGGCCTCCAATATCCCAAGATGCTTTGCGCGCCGCTGTTCAACCAACAATGGCGGCGAAAGACGGCAGCAGCACCGGCACCGGCAGCAGTGCCGAGTACCATATTTAAATGTAAGTAACGGGTTTTTGCTTAACGTCGGACGTTCAAGGGGCCTTAAAACACATTTGAGTGTTAAAATGCGTGAAGTTAAAAATGCTAATACGTGTAGCCACCGGAATGTAGGGCCAACTACGTGATGTAGCTTAAGGCTGTTGATACGAGGAGCTCAGTTAACGTTAGCCTTTAAAGGTAACGTAAGCCTAAAACCCTTCACTTTTAAATGTTACAAGCTCCGATGGTAACGTATATCTTATTGTAACCGTGGAGCTGTTAAGTTCATTTGTTCTCGTTGTAAGTTGTATAGGCTGCAGTTCGCTCCTCTCGCAGCTGAATATATAACGTTAACGATGGGTTGTGAGCCCCGCTGTATTTCTAGGCTGTAAAACTGTAAACGTTTGGATTGAATACAGAGCTAACCTTAGGATCATTATTAATGTTAATATCGTTATTATATCGTACAATCGTTTTGCATGTTGACATAACAGGAAATGTGCTTTACATGTCGTTCTGTTGTAGAGAGCAAGGAGCAGACTGAGGATTTGATCAAACTCCGGGTCCGGGATGAGAACGACCACCTGTTGAGGCCAAGAACACAGGGCCACCGACAGCAGCAAGAAAGAGGAAAACGGATGACTTGCTGGATTGGATCAGGGAGAACATGAAGTTACAGAGGGAGAGCGAGGAAAGGAGAGAAAGAGAGCAGAGAGAGGATGGAGGGACTTTTTAGTTTATTGGAGAGAGTGGTTGAGAGGCGTTGAATTTTTTGGGGGTTGGTGGATGTTTTTTTTCTGTTCGATTAAGTTCTGTGTTGATTTGTAATTTAAATTGTTAATTAAAAATATTGTATTGTTCCATTTTCTTTTCCAAATATTGTATATAGTTCAATTAAAATCTTATAACCTTGTAACATTATCTGTTCCATTTCTTATTTACAACTAAAGTCAACTTTTGAACTGCTTTTCAGTGACAAGAAAATAATTGATTTTTTGTGTAATTTACAAATATTTACAAAGTTACAATAACTATTGACAAGTGGGTGTTCTTAACATGTAGAACTATTTACAAAAGATCATCAGAAATAACTATTTACAGAGAACATATATACAGTATTGACTGAGCAGGAGTCCCTGGTGGTGCTGCTGGACTGGATGGGATGCTAAGGACCCTGGACTCTTCTGGCTCTGAGTGGGACATCATCTGGAAGGTGGGGGGTGTGGGATGCATGTCTCCACTGTCCACCACATCATCCATCATCGGGGTTTGCAGGGCTGATGCAATCGACGGATGCCATGTCACTAAAATGTTTAAAAGAGAGGCAAGAATAAAATATTGAATTAAGTCAGGGTTATTTACAGGGTTTGTACACATTTTACTATTCAATTCAATCACTTTATAAGCCAAGCATTTAAACTAAAATTCAAGCACTTTTCAGACTTTGAAAAACAGCATTAAAATGACAGCATTTTCAAAGATTTTACATTTTAAGCACTTGTACGAACCCTGTATTAAGTCTTATGGTTAAATGACATTATCCATGTCAATCTATACTTAATATGGCTTGTCACTTAGCGGTATCATTTATTAACGGGTATATTAATTACCACGTTCTATGCTAGCTATGTATGAACATTAATATGGGTTAAAATAACGGCTTTAACGTTACCTCCCCACGGCTCTCTCCCAGCCGGAGATAAACAAGCCGCCGGTGTCGCCGCAGCCGCCTCTCCTCTTGCTAAAAAAAAATAAAATAATAATAATAATAATTAAAAAAAAAAATATATATATATATATATTTTAAAAACTCTCCATCATGTTCGTCTGTCGTATTTTTGTTTTGACCGGTGTTTTTCCCGGGCTTGGCGGGCAGAAGTGATGACGTCGCGACCCAATCAGGAAATGCTCCGTTGGTTAGACCGTCCCATTTACCGACGGTTGACCCAGCCTTCGGAGGAGTCTCCGAAGGTGTTGCCTCCGTAGACCGCGTAGGCTGGGTCCTCCGAAGGCTGCAGACCCTGAATTGGGACACAGCTTATATGTTATAATACAAGATTTAAGCATTGAGCTACAATCAGGCAACATTCATGATTCTGTACAGTCAAACTAACCAAAAACCTCTTATTGATCATCATTATAAAGTTTCAGGGCGTTCCTGTAACCATGGTAACTCACGGTGCCAGAGGGGAGGGAGAGACGCTGAATGAAGCCGTTTACACAGATACACTGCAGACAAAGTCCAGACTATAGTTGTTATTTCACACATGTAGCACACAACAGGAGACTCTCCGTGTCAGACGAGTTCTCACGTGCTGACTAAACTCAATTGATAACGTAGCAGCGCGACAAGTCCTTGCTAGCTAAGCAGATAAACTTTAGCGCTGCTCCGTGTTGAGATCCCGCCCTGTGTGGGTCACTACACTATCATTGGTCAGGCGCGCACACGCTGTTAACGATACAATTGGCTGTATGCATTTATTTTAATTTTAACTCAAACATCCATGAAGCCTGCAATTCAATCACTCCACACCTCATGCCTGTCACTTTAAGAACACAGTGAGCATTAGCAGTTTGTTCAAACACGCTGTATCAAGACTGGACAACATGCCTCCGCCTCCTAACATTGTAAAAGTGATGTCAAAATATCAAAATAACATCTTGCAGAGGTTTGAGAGCAGCTGTTACAGTTGACAGTAATGCTGTGACACACTGCTTTTATATGATCAGATAACTAATTATAACTAAAACTAAACTGATCAGTACAAAATAATGCCAACTCAAACTAACCCAGGATAGTCTTTGCATGCACTTTACAGAACAAAGGTGGAATAATAGCTAAGACAAAACAAGCAAGTTAACTTAAAATAAGTTAATGTAATGGCACAAATGGTGTGACTCTCACCTACTTTGTCCCAAACATTTGGCCATGAATTAGGAAAGGTTGGGAATTACTGGTCTTAGGGAACAGCTTGTGGGAATGGATTATTTTGTGCATATTAACTTTTAATGGCTCAGACCATAAAAGTTAACTCTATATTTGTGCTCACAAATGTTTCATTCTACTGTCTCCAGTGTTTCCGCTAGGATTTTTTTAAGACGTGGCAGACATGTGGTGTTAAACGTATGGGCTGTAATAACCTGCTTCCTTATTGATGCTTTTATTTTGCCATGTCGGTGCCACGATCAATTACATGTAGCTGAAACCATGAGATAATAACAAATTCAGGTGAGATAATATTGCACTGTTTGTTAATAGGGTTAATAATAATATGCCCACACATAGATCTTCCTTGTGTTATGTTGAGATTATAACTGATCAATCTTACCTTGTCCAGATCTTGGATGTCCTCTGGTGGCAGATGAATCACTCCCATGACAGGACTTGGAGCGCTCTTTTCTTGATCTGGATTTCCCTGTAACACCCAGGGAACGCATGTGACAGGAAGACAGGAACATGCTTAGAATGCCCATACTACATAAGCCAAGGGGATGGATCACTACGCGCATACATAACTCATAGACAGCCATATTGGGTCAGTCAACTTGCTTTGATTGTGGCTGCAGTAGATGGGTGATCCATCTCCCGTGACGTGACTTGGAGCGCTCTATCCTTGATCTGGATTTCCCTGTAACACCCAGGGAACGCATGTGACAGGAAGACAGGAACATGCTTAGAATGCCCATACTACATAAGCCAAGGGGATGGATCACTACGCGCATACATAACTCATAGACAATCATATTGGGTCAGTCAACTTGCTTTGATTGTAGCTGCAGTAGATGGGTGATCCATCTCCCGTGACGGGACTTGGAGCACTCTTTCCTTGATCTGGATTTCCCTGTAACACCCAGGGAACGCATGTGACCGGAAGACAGGAACATGTTTAGAAGATGAGGGAGAAAAGGTTAAAAACTGACACTACACATTACATCAAAATCAATTTTGTAAATTATCTGTGACATATCCAAGGCTGTGATAGCATATAAATCTCCCTTCTCTGATCATTTATTACATTGAAAAGCAGCCACTTTGTGTCGTGTATTAAATTGGCGTTTAAAATTATTTTGTATATATTTAATAAGGACTATTGGAAATTGCTGTCTCTTGCATCCATGGGGGCTAGGAAGAGTGGTAATCATTGACCAGTAGGGTGCGCTTTGACTCTGTTCAGCCTGGCAACAAAAGCCGGTCTGGACCTTTTTCCTATACAGTCTGTCTTACTTTAACTAGTTCCATAATGTTACTATAATGTTACTTTCATAGAAAAGTACATGATTCAAATTAGTTGTGATTTAAACTTTGCGGTATCATTACTGCATTAAGCATTGATATTATAATTGATCAATCTTACCTTGTCCAGATCTTGGATGTCCTCTGGTGGCAGATGAATCACTCCCGTGACAGGACTTGGAGTGCTCTTTTCTTGATCTGGATTTCCCTGTAACACCCAGGGAACACATGTGACAGGAAGACAGGAACATGTTTATAATGCTCAGATCACATTGGCTGCCACTTGTTATTGGACAATATTCCCACAATAGCAACACATAAGGTGATAACACTATGTATGGCAATTGCTATTTTTTTAACAAATTGATTATATTACCTTGTCTGGGAGTTGAAGTTTCAAGAAATGGTATCACAAAATGTTTTTGTCACATGAATCATGATCTATAAAAATCTCTTCATCACTGTCATCCTCAGCTAAACTGTTAACCATAGAATTGATCTTCCTCCAGTTTTTTAGATAGCTTGATGCCATTCTTTGACAGTAATGTGTTAATTGGGAACACTGACCTCCTTGCGCCTGTATCCTCTCACTATCCACAATCAGCTCTCTGCTCTCTCTCTCTCTCTCTCAATCCAAAACCTGTGACATGAGACAAACAATGATTAATTAAAGCACAAGACAATTATGCCGCACAGAGTCACAGTGGACATTGTAATGGACACTATAAATATGACCCTTTTTTAAATAAAGTTCAGGTTTAGTTTTGGTGTTGAATCCCACAACAAATCTTTAGTGAAACAATGTTGTCACAGCCTCACCTCTCTAACCTGCCAAAAGAAAACTCTCACTGCTGGGACGTGAGAAGTGGCCTGCTGCATAATCAGATTCAGCTGATTTGCATAGCAATGCACATAATGGGCATTTTTGAAATGCGCATGCACCTTCTGCTGCACACCAGGCCGCTCTCCCCTCTTCACACTGGCTCCATCATATGCTTGCGCAATGAGTTTCTCTCTGTCACCTTCGGAAAAAAGGCCGTTCAGTCTCTCCAGAAGCACACTAGCAATCGACTCAGATGTCGCATCCATAACAGGCAGAAACTCAAAGAAACGCTCCTGCACAGGATGGTTTGAGTAGATGTATCTCAACACAAGCACCAGCTGCGTCTGTGTTGACACATCGGTGGTCTCATCCGCTTGGATGGCAACAAATTTAGCGGACTTTACCTCCTCCGTGATATGTCCCCTGATGACCGCTAGCATGCTTTCCAGAAGCTCATTCTGCAAGGTCTTTGACATGCCCTTGAAAACTGTGGCAGTTTTCAGGTGCTCCTCAAATGCCTCATCCAGCGATACCACCAAGTCAACGAAGCCACGAAAAATGCCTGGGTTGTTGGAGCCGTCACTTTCGTCTTTGCCTCGCAGTGCTAACTCAAACACTCCACAAAACTTGACAGTCGATGAGGCGGGCTAGGATGTGTCGGTTCTTGCTCACTTCATCGTTGTGACAACAAACCGCTAGCCTGTAGCTCTCACCCAGCTGCGTTGCGATGTTCACCCACCCAAATGTAGAAAACTTCAGACAACTGTCCATGTGGGTCTGTGCATCGATACGCATATTGGCACGACTCCCAGTCAACAAATAATGTCGATAATGTTTGGAGTCTAAATACAGCCTGTGAGCTTTCCACCTCGTCTTCTCTTATGGCGCTACGTTACGTTATGGAGCTAACATTAGCAATATAACCAGACCAAACTTCCGTTGAACACACATTTATTGTAGGCTATTATCCAAATTATTCACAAAATTATAGAAAGCCAAAACTTACCGTGTTTCTCCTCCGCTGCTCACCCACAAATGCGCCCAAATTATGAACCCGCCCTTCTCCTTCTCCACTCACCAATCACCTGCAGGTATTTGAATTTTTTATTTTTGAGTTACCAATTAGCTGCTCCCTTGCATTATTGCCGAGATGTGAGTCATTCCTACTATTCGGTGCCATTTCAGCTTGGTATATCAAAACATTTTAAAATTTTATGATTTTAAGAGTTGTTGAACTCAAAGAAAACTATATAGGTCCAGCTCAGGATATTATATTTTGATTTTTTTTTTTACCAATTTCTTCAACGTGAGAGGGCCAAAATGTGCACCCTGTTACCGGGCAGTCTCATCTCTACTAATATATTTTTTAAATGCATAGTTATTATAATATTTACATTTTCTAAGACTCACAATGTCCCTTACTTTAAATATGTTGTAATAAATATAAAAAAAAAACGTTATTTAAAAAAAAAGTCATGCTCTATTTTGACACACGATCTGATTTCGGTGCATTACTTCTCGAAATAAAGAGAATTTCAATGGAATTTTGTCCCACTTTTAAGTCATTTCACCAATTCATATCCTGCAAATAATCACAAAGACACCGTTAATGTTTGTTGATTTTTTTTATAATTATCGTAAAAAAAAACACACAGATAACAGGGTGGACAGGAAGTCACAGGGTGGACACAGTGAACAACAACACATTTCATTAATGAAAGTCAATTTATACATCAAGATTTCATCCTCCATGTCCACCCACACCCACCCACATCCATACCCACCCACTCACCATATCCACCCACATCCATACCAACACACAGTTTAGCTGTCCATCGTTTTCGGATTCAGCGAGATTGCCGCTGGTGCGACTTCTCATGGGAGTAGAGTCCGATCCTTGAGCGGCACATTCGTCAAAAGGATAGTTAGAGCACTGCTTAAAACTGCCATCTTAAATCTTTTCAGGGTTATCTGGACTTTGACTTTTCCTCTTTGAAAAGCCCAGGGTCGCCAGTGCAGCCCTCTGCAGCCTGTATTTTTTTAGAATTTTTCCAATTGTTGTTTTAGCGATAATTTGTTTCCCCCATTACTTGCTGGAGTTTTTGTATTTATTTTTGATCTCCTCAATTATTGTTTCTGAAATCACAATACAGAAACACAGCAAAATTTAAAAATGGGTGTAGAAGTGGGACAGTGTGAGTGCGTGTATGTGTGTGTGCATGTGACAAATTAGAGTCATTAGAGTGAGTAACCACGTTGGTTCGGAAATTCTACCGAAAAAGTGCTCCATACCCAACTTCACCCTACACTACCCTACATACATCAGCATACTTTCTATGCTGGCTCGTTTTTAATCTCAAAAGGACATAAATAAATGAACAGAGCTCAATTTTCACTGACTGCTCTGACCAAACTACGGATTTTCATCGTCAATTTTTGGGCTAAATTTGGACCAAATCAGTCGGACTAAACGCAGCCCAATTTTTAACGTGTATTTTTGGGCTAAATTTGGACCAAATCAGACGGACTAAACTCAGCCCAATATTCAACGTCTATTTTTGGGCTAAATTTGGACCAAATCAGTCGGACTAAACGCAGCCCAATTTTCAACATGTATTTTTGGGCTAAATTTGGACCAAATCAGACAGACTAAACTCAGCCCAATTTTCAACGTCTATTTTTGGGCTAAATTTGGACCAAATCAGACGGACGAAACTCAGCCCAATTTTCAACATCTATTTTTGGGCTAAATCAAGGCAATGATGGACCGACCAGATTTAGCCCAAATAACAGCGTCCAAGTGAAGTCTAGTGTTGGGTGGGTTCACAATGACAATAACATCATCACAGTCAAATTTATACCAAGACCAGCTGCTGCTGATTTAAAAAGCATCGCTAACACAGCACCGCCATTGAAATTTGTGCGGGAATGTGGCCACAGACACGGAGATCCTATTTCTGGACAAAGCAGCAAGTACAAGCACTTTCATTAGTGGGTCACATGATCAACCACCATTGTTTTAACTCACTCTTTGATAGATAGGAACTTAAAAGACAATTCAATAGATGAAAATGTTACGGAGAACAACTTTAAGGTGGGCTGACCTTTTAAGCTGGGCTGACCTTAAAGGTGGACCAGCACTATTCTCCTTTAAGTGACAAGCTGCTCCTCTGAGTCTCTGAGCTTTTTTTTTATATATACAGTTTACCTACAATATATGTTCTTCGTAGGATCCCATATTGTTAACAATGTATTCCATAACATCACATCCTGTTCTTCAGCACCTTGTTGGTACATACTGTAATGGTAGATGCCATGGAGTACAAAAGAGTACTCCCTAACTGATGCAGGCTGTAATTTAAAGCAGTACCTTTTATTTTTGTGCAGGCACGTGGGTTACCTTTGGATGCCAGATAACAGATGAGGTAGGAGAGAATACCTTAATATCTATACAGTCTCATGTATTCCAGGCTCAGGTTTAACGGGCTGGAACAATGACAGAATAGTTTCACCAAGTAACATAATTGTATATATTGAATGAAAAGATTGCATGACAACAATGACAAGCTAATTCACAAAGAATGGATTGCGGTCTCTGAAAGTACCATGCGTCTGCTATTTACCCTTACTCAAGGTCTAATTCACAACAGATATGGTGCTAATCACACAACACAAACACACCCATGAAGTAATCCTCCCCACTTACATCTTATTTGGCCGTTCTTCAGGGTCCTAGGCAGATACCCCTGGGTCTTACCTTACTGCTAATTTGACCTTCCCTATTGTCACGATAGTATATATCAGAGTTGCTATGCTACAAACAGAAAGGACAGGAGCAAATTAAGATTTCCTCCTCTTGGTGATATTGCTTCATGGGTTGTCCAACCTACACATGGTTGGGAGATTTCCAACCAGGCTCTATTTTTGAAAGTCTTCTTGCACACAACTTTAACTGTCACTGTAATGCTGTCTGATTGTGTTATCTGAATCACGAATGCATTGCATGCATGAATTGGTTCAGCAATGAAATACCATGAAAAAAAATATTGTGACTCTTGCATAAGGATTTTCATGCAACAGGTGCAGCTGCCTCTCATAAAATATAAATTATATTGATCCATCAAATGATCTCCATTGTGGGGTGAATAGCATTCTATTATATAATTCCGAGATCTGGAAGGTGTCTACAAAGTCAGTAGAGACCTTCAAAACCTACAACAAATTTCATGGCGTTCCAGCCAATAGAGATATCTTACACAATATCAAAAATGTCAATATCATACAACTCCTTGCCTTTTAAAAAACCTTTAATATTGACAGTACAAAGGTCATATAGTTTTACACTGTGCTTATCTTTCACATCTCAAATGTTGCTGTTGCTGAATGCTGTTGAAGGTGGCAGAGGAGCTGATGACTTTGGCATATGAGAGTGGGATCAATTTGTTCGACACAGCTGAAGTGTATAGTGCTGGAAAGTAAGTATGACTGCCTATGATTTGTCATAAGATCCACATGTGACTTGATGCACTTTTTCTGCCATATAAATGTGTCCAAGGAAGCATAACCCCCATTCAAGAGGATGGTGTTAGTGCGCAAGGAACTGTTTAGTAACAGTAACAGCACAAAAAGAATAATGAGCAGTTTAGTAACAATGATGAACAAGAACTATTAATCAGCAAACACAAAAGTAGCCAGGCCTGGTCAAAAGATCAAGGAAGATGATCGGAGGGAGATTTTACATAATGTAGGGATGCACCTACACCGAAACCACTATCTGGTGTCAAGTCCGATATCCATAGTACTCATACTCATAAAACGACTCCAATACAACCACACCCATATTTCAAATTAAAAGCCCTTTAATCCCATATATGACCCAACTTCCCTTGAAATTCACCTCCATGTAGGCAAGGCAAGGCAACTTTATTTTTATAGCACATTTCATACATAAGGCAGACTCAAAGTGCTTCACATCATAACATGTCATACAATAAAGTGAAAATAGAATTAAAAGAAAATAAAGGCACAATTAAAATGCATTACAGAAAGACAAGGAGAATAAAAACATATTTGCAATAATTAAAAACAGTGCAGACATTAAAAGATTTAGCAGAAAGCTATGGTGAACATAAACGTTTTCAGTCTAGTTTTAAAAGTGGTCGGAGTTGGGGCAAGTATTACATCTTCAGGAAGTTTATTCCAGCTAATTGTTGCATAGTGACTAAATGATGCTCTCCCGTGATTTGAGTTTACTCTGGGAATCAGTGAAGGTGTTGAATTACTTTAAACCTTTCTTTTTTAGCACCAAAAACAATTATCTCAGTTTTATCGTCATTTAGTTGTAGGAAGTTTTGGCACATCCAGTCTTTGACTTGCTTAATGCACTTGCACAGAAGATCTATGGGGCGATAGTCGTTTGGTGATAGCGCTACATATATTTGGGTGTCATCGGCACAGCAATGATGGTCAATGTTATTATTTTGCATGATTTATCCTAGTGGGAGCATGTAGATGTTGAATAAAGTCGGCCCCAAGATTGAACCTTGGGGGACTCCACACATTACATTGGTAGGTTCTGATACAAAGTCACCAATGGAAACTGTCACGCCGGTGAGGTAATGTCTCGTCTTGGGTTTTTGTCTTGTCATTTCCTGTTTTATTTTGAAAATAACTCCCCTCTCGTTTCAGGTCACTTGCCCTTCCTCATGTGTTCCCTGGTCTGATGTCATCCCTGATCCCTGATTGTTGTCACCTGTTGCCCATTATCCCTCTGTGTATTTAAGTCTGCGTCTCCCCTTGTCTTGTGCCAGTTCGTCCTTCGTCACGTCAAGATTCTCCAGGATTTATTGTCTTGTCGAGTTAAGTAAAGTTTGTGTTTTTGCGTTCTTTGTTCGTTTTGTTTATAGTTTAATGTTGTAGCCTTGTTTTTTCCCTCCCGGTGGAGCGACCTTTTGTTTTTTTTACTTTTTTGATTTTGAATAAAAGCCTGTTTAACTGCCTCTGCCCTGTACCTGAGTCCTCCCTCCTTGCCCACTCCTGACAGAACGAACTGGCCAGAAAGGACCCAGCAGAGACAGAGCAGCAGCCACTATGGACTCAGCAGTTTTTTTTTTTTTATGTGGCTCTACACATGAACTCTGGGAGGTGACTTACTGACTTCAGTGTCTCCAGGCAGAGCACAGGCATGCTAACGGAGAGGAGGAGAGGCAGTCAGCCCTGGCGAGGGCCAGGGAGCTAGTTTCTACCAGCCCGTGGCTCAGGGGCTCATTGCCTGCCTGGGTGAAGGGCTACCAACCCATGCCACAGTTCCAGCCATGCTACCAGCCCAGGCCTCAGCTCCAGCCATGCTACCAGCCCAGGCCTTAGCCACAGCCAATCTACCAGCCCATGCCGCAGTTCCAGCCATGCTACCAGCCCATGCCGCAGTTCCAGCCATGCTACCAGTCCAGGCCTCAGCCACAGCCAAGCATCCAGCCCAGGCCTCAGCCACAGCCAAGCATCCAGCCCAGGCCTCAGCCACAGCCAAGCATCCAGCCCAGGCCTCAGCCACAGCCAAGCATCCAGCCCAGGCCTCAGCCACAGCCAAGCCTCCAGCCCAAGCCTCAGCCACAGCCAAGCATCCAGCCCAGGCCTCAGCCACAGCCAAGCCTCCGGCCCAGGCCTCAGCCACAGCCAAGCCTCCAGCCCAGGCCTCAGCCACAGCCAAGCCTCCGGCCCAGGCCTCAGCCACAGCCAAGCCTCCGGCCCAGGCCTCAGCCACAGCCAGGCCTCCGGCCCAGGCCTCAGCCACAGCCAAGCCTCCGGCCCAGGCCTCAGCCACAGCCAAGCCTCCGGCCCAGGCCTCAGCCACAGCCAAGCCTCCGGCCCAGGCCTCAGCCACAGCCAAGCCTCCGGCCCAGGCCTCAGCCACAGCCAAGCCTCCAGCCCAGGCCTCAGCCACAGCCAAGCCTCCGGCCCAGGCCTCAGCCACAGCCATGCTACCAGCCCAGGCCTCAGCCACAGCCATGCTACCAGCCCAGGCCTCAGCCACAGCCATGCTACCAGCCCAGGCCTCAGCCACAGCCATGCTACCAGCCCAGGCCTCAGCCACAGCCATGCTACCAGCCCAGGCCTCAGCCACAGCCAAGCAACCAGCCCAGGCCTCAGTCACAGCCATGCTACCAGCCCAGGCCTCAGCCACAGCCATGCTACCAGCCCAGGCCTCAGCCACAGCCAAGCAACCAGCCCAGGCCTCAGTCACAGCCAAGCAACCAGCCCACGCCGCAGTCACAGCCAAGCTACCAGCCCAGGCCTGTTGCCCATTATCCCTCTGTGTATTTAAGTCTGCGTCTCCCCTTGTCTTGTGCCAGTTTGTCCTTCGTCCTTTGTCACGTCAAGATTCTCCAGGATTTATTGTCTCGTCGAGTTAAGTAAAGTTTGTGTTTTTGCGTTCTTTGTTCGTTTTGTTTATAGTTTAATTTTTTAGCCTCGTTTTTTCCCTCCCGGTGGAGCGATCTTTTTTTTTTTTTTTTACTTTTTTGATTTTGAATAAAAGCCTGTTTAACTGCCTCTGCCCTGCACCTGAGTCCTCCCTCCTTGCCCACTCCTGACAGCAACAAAATAGTTCCTATCTCATAGATATGACTTGAACCAGCTTAAGACTGTGCCTGAGAGCCCCACCCAGTTTTCCAACCTGTCCAAAAGTATTTAGTGGTCGACAGTGTCAAATGCAGCACTGAGGTCTAAAAGCATTAATATTGAAGTTTTGAAAAGGTCGAAATCCTGACTGGAAGTTGTTGTGGCAGCCCGTTGAGGCCAGTAAGTGATTTAGTTGTTGGAGGACAACTTTCTCAATTATTTTACTTATGAAGGGTAGATTTTAAATCGGTCTGTAGTTGTTCATAATAGAGGCATCTAGGCTCCGCTTTTTTAGAAGAGGTTTAATGACTGCAGTTTTGAAGGCCTTTGGGAAATTGCCTGATTGAATAGTTATTAACTAAAAGAAAAAATAACAGGCACTGGTTAGAAACTATTTGCAATACGTCTATTGATAGGCAGTCAAAAACATTCTTAAAAAAGTTGGTAGGTAAAGCATCAAGGCAGCAGGTGGATGATTTTAGATTTGTCACCGTTTCCACTAGAGTTTTAGAGTCTATGGCATTAAAGCTTGCCATCATTGCTGTGTTACTTTTGCCTGAACAAGGTGGTGATCCAACCTTTTTGTTTGAGATATTGATGGCGCGTCTGATGCCTTCGATTTCTGCGTGGAATGGAGTTTAGCTGGTATTTGTGTTGGGGGATTGGTCAGTCTGTCAACAGCTGCAAATAGGGTTTTCGCCTTATTAGTGTTGTTGTTTATGATATTGGAGAAGACTGTCTCTCTCACACTTTTTAAGACTAAATTGTAGGCCCGGAGGCTCTCTTTATAGATGTCATGGTGAATATGGTGTTTAGTACTCCGCCAGATTCGTTCAGCTTTCCTGCACTCTCTTCTCTGGGCTGTTACAACAGCAGCTTTTCTCCAGGGTGCCTTTTGCTTACCAGAAATCGTTTTAACCGTAGCAGGTGCAATGACATCTATGACATTCAGAATTTTGGAATTAAACATGTTTACAAGATCATCAGCATGACATGGGTTTAGAGGTGGTAACGAGGAGATGGCGTTTTTAACGAGTACATTGGCATGTTCATTGATGTACCGCTTTTTGACCTTATTTGATTCTGTTTGTGTGTCAGGAATGAAAGAAATATTAAAGAAAACACAGAAGTGATCAGACAACGAAGGATCAGTCACAAAAACATCAGAAACATTGAGACCTTTTGTGATAATCAGGTCCAGGGTGTGTCCCTTACAATGACTAGCTTCTTTCACATGTTGAAAAAGGTCAAATGTGTCTAGAATAGTAAAAAGTTATTTTAGACACTAACAAGATTTTATCAATCATGACTCTGATCTTATTATTCCATTCAGCTGACTTTTCAGGACTTGCCTTATTCTGTGTAGGTATTTGGCTGTGGCTGGCTTTTTGTGTGGTCTCTTCATATATACAGTATATGAACATTTATTAACAAAATATTAATCAACCAATATATTGATATCAGAGTTTTTTTACTCCATGACTTCGGAGTTAACCCCAAAACTATATTGGTCCCACTCCCATATTGATGGGGCTCTAGTTAGCTTGGCAAACTTGGACAAATTGAGTTGCAATGGCAGAGTGGCGTTGGTTCTGTCGGCTATCCACTCAATTAAATACATTTAAAAATAAATATAGAACGCATGTAATGTTAGTGTCTCCATCCAGCAGCAAAAGTGAATTGCAGACATGAGTCACGGCCTGTTAAGGCCCACCGTGGAAAACATGCTTGACTCATGTTCTTATACCCGAAATACTCTGAAATGCGCTGCAGCAACGTGATGTTAGCCTCTCACCATTGAGCCTAATAAGCCACCCAGCTGTAACAACAACCTGATGAACAAACATTAAATCATGATTCATTGTCCGCTGCAGTATAAGCTAAACAGACAGTCTAGTGAGTCTCCAACTATTAGGTCAATGTATAACGTTAAGCTTTTCTCCCTTTGTTCATCTCCTTTCCCAGGGCTGAAGTTGTCTTGGGAAGTATCATAAAGAAGAAAGGATGGAGGTGGAGTTTTTATTATTTTTCCCCTTCAATTATTTGAATTGAATTGTCACCTGCCCAAATGCATTGTGGTTAAACTGCTTTTCAGTCTCATTGCTCTGATAATGCAAATACAATATTCTCACATTGGAGCTTTGCATGTCAGATGACAGGTTTAACACCATTTACTTTTAAAAGCACATGTCCAGTGTTTCCCACAGGTTTGAAATATACCTGTGGTGATAGTTGATTTGGGGGATGTGGTGTCACCAAGTAGGGGGCCTGAGGGTTCTCTCCCAGAACATTTTGAGCGACAGACACTTAATTTTCCTGCATTTGGGTGACATTTTATGCAATTTATAATGGAAATGTCTTTATAATGCAAAAGTGTAAGTGTTTGAGCTGTGGAAGTCTAATTAATTAGAAGAACGAGGCCATTAATATGCAGTCTCTGAGGGGATTTTGGGATTGAACAGGGTTTTTACTGTCCTCAGATGATATTTAAACCATTTTTATGTCAGAGCATTATATTTCATGTAAAAGTGAAAGGGAGATAGTGAGGGAGAGATGTGAAGAAATACACAAATGCTGCTCTCACCTTAGCTCCAACTTATCAACAACATATCAACAAGACATTTTAATTTCACACAAAACCACGGCAACATGAGAAACCCAATACTTAACATGTGCTCATAAAATCATAGCACTTTTATCTTAATAGGGGTAGTGAGGGAGAGAAATACACAAACGCTGCTCTTGCCTTCACTCGTCTCTGTATTGAGTGAGGGAGAGACGCGAGCTCCCCCTACTGGAGCCCCAAGGCATTACCCACAGAGCCACGAACAATTAACCCTTAAAGGGGCCATATTATGAAAAACAGGTTTTCTCTGGTCTCTACACCTATAAACTGGTCCTCCCTGAGCCTATCAACTCATAGGATGAGGAAAACAAGCGACTCCTGTATGGTTTCTGCAGCCCCCCACTGGTACAATGGTGCTCCTATAGGCTGTTCAGATTCAGCTCCTTTCGTTATGTAACCAAAGGAGTCATTTGCATAGGCCGAACTCCTTTGCACGATGATAGGAGATATCCGAAAGGGGGGCGTTTCGCAACACATTGCAGAGAGCCAGCCCGACAGTGCGGAGAGCCGTCAGCGCGGACAGACAGCGCCAACCGGAGAGACCGACGGAGAGCGCTTACGGGAGCGCTTACGGGAGCGCTGACGGGAGCGCTGACGAGATCGCAGACGGACCAACAGCACGGAAAACATGGACCAACAGCGGGTACGGACCGACAGCGTGCAGGGCTGACAGCACGCAGGGCCGACAGCACGCACAGAGCGCGGACCGACAGCGCGCATGGACCGACAGCACGCACGCAGAGCGTGGACAGACAGCGCGCATGGAGAGAGCAGCCCAACTTACCGGTCATGCCGCTGGGTGATCCAGCTGGTGCTCCGTGAATAAATCCAAGTGGGTTAAGCTGGAGACAATCCTCCCTCTGTCTCATGCGCTCTGGTGCGTCTTCACTGCTGCCTCTGGTCGGACGGAACCGGGGGCGCGTGTCCGACAGAGTGCCATGGATGATGATCCGCGTCTGGTCTCTTGCATTTCATTTTTAATGACAATGTGCCGGCTACGGTCCATGTTAGCATGTGTGCTAACCACTTCACATCGGGCTGCTACAGTAACGAGGGTCAGTACAAAGCTGGCTTTGCCTCGACACTGACCCTTGTAAAAGGATTTGTCCCAACCATATGGGACGCAGCAACTTCACCTGATAGGTGAGCCATAGCGATACATCCACCGTAAACATTGGCGCATGCTACCGCTAGCATAAGTCTCTGTCTCTCTCCAAGTAAGCGATGACAGACGGAGCTCATTAGCATTTACAGGTGCAGGCACAGAAGCAGCCTAATCTCAGGAGACCCCATTTAAGCAACTTTTAGACAGCTGAAATTCAGGACCACGGATGGGACAATACATATTGAATACAGTGTTGTTGGACGGTCCTCTGACAGCTGTGTGGAATTGATGAAAAACTGTATCATGTGGGAACTTTAACTTGCTGCAGTCTAAACAGTGACCATGACAAATAACACATCTGGGACCAAATTGAAATTGCATGTGCTGAAATTAGAATATTACTATATTGACTAAACATGAATATATATAATAATATTCTTGTCTGTCACAAAAGCATCTGCTAAATGCCCTAAATGTAAATGTATTTATTGCTATCAGCATTGGACATGAGGATTTCAAGCAATATACCAGAAAGTGTTTCAGAATATAATCTTTATGCCCAGGGACATAAGGCATGACATAATTCTACTTCCAGTAAAAACAAAAGAACAGCTTCATTTAAATAAAAGTGATCACTGATCACCTCCTGGAAGCCTGGCAATCAGGAGGTGCCAGAGGGCTGTCACACATGTGATTTATACAAATGAAGGGAAGGCCGATGAACGAAGGAAGGTACGACAGACCCACCAGTCTATTGGAGATGAAACGGTTCAAACCATTTGAAATGTTCAAATGTCCAAGAAACTGGACCCTCCACAACAAGAAGAGACACAAATACCAGGATGTTATCAGCTACTTGAAAGAAAGAAAAAATAATTTGACCAACGAAATTAATTTAAAAAAGCCATGCAAGTTAATGGTACTGACTCATTGACCACCCACCATCAAAAAAGCCCTGGCATCTGTTTTTTTAAACTTCTGGACTTCACCTTGAAAGATAACATGACATGGAAGTTGACAAGGAAACAAAACTGTGTGCTTTTGTTTATAGTTGTTCAAATAAAAGATAACATGGTATTTGACCGTCAATAGAATACAGAATATAATGAGGCAATATTTAATCTCAGAGTAGATTTCAGTTTTCGTGTTGTTAGGCAGTGTGCTTGATAATGTCCTGTTGTTTGGTAATTGACAATATATTGTTTTCATTGTCATTTTTAAAGAAGAAAACCACATTTCTATTTTCACATATGTTCTCACATGCAGGCGTTCCAGTTTAGTCATCACCACCAAAATCTTCTGGGGTGGAAAGTATGTATTTGTTGTTTTCCCCTCCATTTTCTTCTGCTATGATTCTAATGAATACATTAAAAAAAACTCCCCACTAGCTATAATAGCATTACTTCTAACAATGTGTAATACATTCCAGTGCATTTGATTACTAAAGTCAAGTGTTCAGTGTGAGCTGTGGCCTCCATTCAAATGAATGAATATGTTTTGCACATTGGTTGCTTCAGTAGTAAAATGTATTTGTAAAGTGCTTTTCACAGACACAAGTCACAAAGTGCTTAATAAGGCACACTAAAATGAAAGAAGGAAATCATGGTAGTAGGCACTAATATATAGGCACAAAACACAATACATATTGAAAAATTCAATACACAATAAAGTACACAATAACATTTGTACTTGCATTTATTCCACATAGCAAAGTCCAATATAAAATAGATTTATTTTTTTATTTTCAACGTTGTAGTTTTCAAACCATGAGTTCTGAAATGAAAGATTATTTGTTTTTCAGAGCAGAAATGGAAAGGGGATTGTCTAGAAAACATATAATTGAAGGTAAGATTTGATGCTGCCATTGTGAATAACTATAGTGTTTTGTCTTTGCAACAAAAGTACATTCATCTGTTTAAAAAACAACAGCAAAGTTATTCACTGCTACTTGTGTCACCATAAGCACATAACATCAGAATTCTTGCATTTGATGATACCGTGTATGTAACTGTCTTTATGAAACAGGTCTAAGGGCATCGCTAGAGAGACTTCAGCTGGAGTACATAGATGTGGTTTTCGCGAATCGACCAGATGCTAACACACCTATAGAAGGTGGGTGTGCAAATCCTTTAACAGATCAGTCTTGCCTCTTCACACTTAGGCTTATTAGCTCAAGTTTGGCCTGGTCTAGCAAGACTTTGGAATGCTGGTTTTCCACATTACATCATAACATTTTAGAAGACATAAATACCTGTTCTGATTTACAAATACATTATGAAATATAAGCAAGAACTATTGTTGCAGTTAAACTGGCTTCATCATGTTTTCTTCACTCTGCTCTGAGGTAAAACCTATTTCTTATGGACAGTTTTGGCCTGAGCTGACAGTCAGACAGTAGACTGTAGTTTGCAACTTGACGATGTGTGGACCAGATGAAGACAAGGTTGGAGATGGGCCTGTAATTGTTCAGGTCAGCAGGATCAGCACCAGGTTTTTTGAGAGTGGGTGTGATTGCAGCAGTTTTGAGAGTGGGGGGTACAATTCCAGTGGGGAGGGAGGAGTTGATTATGTTTGAGATCATCGGGGAAAGGGATGGCAGACAGGATTTGACGAGGGTGGTAGGGATGTGGTCCAGCTGACAGGTTGTGGGTTTGGTTTCGAGGATGAACTCTGAGATGACTTGATCTGTTGATGGGGAGAAGTTGGAAAGGGAGCAGATGAGTGGTTGGCCAGTGGTAATAGTCCAGGTAGGGTCGGTTGGGGAAGTCTAGGAAGTGGCCGAAGTGTTGATTTTGGTGTTAAATAATTGCAGAAAGGTGGTGCAGTGATCAGTGGAGATGTTGCAGGGGTTCTTGGAGGCTGAAGAAATAGGTGGCTAACTGTTGAGAAGATGGCTCTGGTGTTGCCTCTACCAGTACTGATGAGATTGGAATAGTAGGAGGATTTGGCAGTGGAGAGGGGTTTCTTGTAGTGGTGTAGGTGTTCGTCATAGAGTTGGATGTGTACAACCATTTCACAGCATAAATAGGAGAATACCTATTATAACTATCAAGTTACTCTTTAAAACATCGACATAGTATAGTCCTCACAATTGCTGCTGCTTTTAGAGAATGAGGCACAACTAAAAATAGAAAAGGCTCAAAAGGAAGCAGAACTGCAATTGGGTAAAGCTACGTTGGAGGCAGAATTTGGAACGCTAACTCTACAACACGAGGCAGCTGAACAGCTGCAGCTATAGCGCAAGATGAGGCCTTACAAGAAGCTGAGGAATTGGAGAAAGGTATGGTATTGGACACTCTCATAAAGCCAGTTTCAGAAAAGGACATCGCAGAGCACAATAGAACATGGCAGAAACAGTAAGCCACCTGCTGCTCAGGATACATCACTCTCCAAGAAAATTTCTACTAAGGCCCTTCCGAGGGATAATGAGAGTTGGATGGATTCCAAGATAGCTCACCACTCTATGAACCCTACTTCACAGTCATATGTACCCTGGCACATCTGGCCCTGAACCTCTAATGGAAGACTTTGCACGTTGTCTGGCTTGGCGAGCACAAATCTAATCCAATTCAAAGGCCTGAAATCTACAGAGCATGGCATTTGTCATTAGTGTTGAGAGAAGATGAAGAATGCTGGTACCTGTCAACTTTCAGAGCCTAGCATCCACAATATCCTTGCCAAATCAGAGTCGTATTTGACTCTAGTGCCCAGTGTTAAAAGAATTTGTCCGTAAACGAATAAATTCACCCAAGGAGGAGATCAGAGACAGAAGTAAAGTCGACGTCTGACTTTAATCTTGTACAAGAGGAGCAGTTACAATGCAACAACGTATGAGGATGCTACAGAGAAAGTGCTCAAATCAGTGTTATGACTTGAGCCTTTTTAAGGGTAGAAGTCTCTCTTGTAAATGAGACCCTGGGTCTCAATGAGATTTTACCTGTATAAATAAAGGTTAATAAAAATAAAATAAAGAAGAGACAATGCGTCACTGGCGGTTAATCCTCGGGCAGAACCAGACATCAAGACTACCAGGCCTCTGATAACATTTAGACACTTTGAGATATAGCTTGGGAGCTTCAGGTAAGCAGTGGGTTTACTAAAGTGATAAACAATTCAACACATATCGAAAACATGGGGCTCCCCTTAGGTCAACGAAGGTGCCAGAGTCGTAAAACCCTACAAATATATCAAAGACTCTGGAATCTTAACAATGTTAACAATGTTAAGACCATAACAAGGAACACTATAATCATGATGTTATACAAAATTATTATAACACCCAGCCCAATGGCACACGATGTGCTGCTCACTGCCCCAGACCTTAACAACTCTCTCCTGGGAGTTTTGATACGCTTCAGAAAGGAACAGTTTGCTATCCTTGCAGACATACAGCAAATGTTCTGTGGCTTCCTCGTCCATAAAGACCCTAGGAACTATCGGTGTGTTCTATGGCACAGAGACAATGAAATGCCCAAGGATGTCATCGACTACAGGATGAGAGTCCATGATTTGGCAACAGCCCTTCACCAGCTGTTGCCATTTGCGAAGGTGAGAAGGGCTGTCGGGAAGGGTGCACATGGAGAACATGGAGTGGTCACTGTGCAATTTGTGGAGCATAATTTCTATGTGGACGTTGGGACGTCTATTCCTTGTCCTTCTCATTTGATCTTGTCTTCTTTTTGTTACTATAAGTTTTCTGTCTTTTGTAGTCTGCCTTATGATTGTGGAAACTTTGTTACAAAGTCATTTTTTTGTAGAGACGGTGAGAGCAATGACCCATGTGATCAACCACGGAATGGCCATGTATTGGGGTACATCACGATGGACCTCCATGGAGATTATGGTGAGTTCACACACAAGTCTCAAAATAGACTGCAGATGCATTCATTGGTCCATTTGTTCATTGAAGCAAGATTTGACCAACTAAATGAATTGCTGTAAGGTCCAAATTATTGGGTGCTTCTCAAAGTCAAGGAAAGATCCTTCAACAGCTGAATCAAGGATCCGATGTTATCGAATCCAGTCCAATCCAGAGGACTGCCAGTGTGTAGGAGGACAGAATCCTTCATTCAGATGCTTTTCAAGGATGCATGTGTATCCTTCATGCTCTTAAAACACACACAATCCTATGTGTGTATGAATTATGTCCCCCAATTTGGAAACAGGGTCATTTCACCCCAGCAGTCCGTTAAAATAGATTTCTGAAAATCTACTGAAAATTGAGGCAAAAAAATAGCAATCCAGTTGCTGAATCTTCACTCATATCTACAAAGGTGGATGTAAGAGTGTGTTCTGACATATTCACATCTAACTCAGTGGGATAGTTCCACAAAACCAGAGGTAATGATTGTTGGAAGAGTGAAAAGTCTAGAAAGCAGTTTTGATAAGTTTGGTGGCATAATGGCTGGTGTCTTTTTTAGATCAAACTACAGTTGGTGAATGCTGGAACAGTGGAAAGTGTAACCAAGATGGTTTTGAGTTTTATTTTGTTTCTGTCGAGTTTGAAATGTTTTCAATGCTGTATATTTTTACAGGGCCTTTTAAAACAGAACACAGAAAACAGAAGTTAAAACACAAACAGAATGAAATCAACTAAAAGCCAAAAACTAAAACAAACTAAAATGTCATAAAACATCCATAAAATATCAGAAAAGTAATTTTAAATAAGTGGATTTTTAAAACTGATAATAAAAGATAAGAGTTTGTATCCCTGAACTCCTCAGGTAGATCATTCCAGCATTATGTAAGAATCTGGACCTGTGTTTGCTGTAGGAGGCTTACTCGGTGGCTCGACAGTTCAACCAGATCCCACCCATCTGTGAACAGGCAGAGTACCACATGTTCCAGAGGGACAAGGTTGAAGTGCAACTCCCTGATCTATTCCACAAGATAGGTAAGCAGCTGCCAAAGTATGTATGTAAATCTGTCCAAATAATTACGATAATGAAGATGTCACTCTCGCCATTAGCATTATATTTTATTTATTTTATTATGTATCTTGTTTGTTTGTCAGACATTGAATCAGCTGTGATAAAAGTTGGGAATGTGTAGTGGTAGGCTGCCTTGTTAATTTTGTTTAAGCCATTCTTTTAAACGTGACAGTTCAACCAAAAATCCCAAATATATATTTTCCTTCCACCTGTAGCACTATTTATCAAACTAGATTGTATTGGTGTCACGTGTGAGTTGCCTAGTTTGAGATATATCGGCCATTGAGATTATCCGGATTCTAAGAGTTTGGATTTACATTTGAGAAACATTTCTTCTCTATCATCTCTTTTCAGAATGATCTGGGAGAAGAAATGTTTCTCAAATGTAATTGTTTTGCCACAAACTGATTGCCATCTAGACCCATTAAATTGGAGAGAACTATGCAATTCACAACAAAATAATTCATCCATCTATGATCTGTAACGGCTTATCCTATTCAGGGTGGCGGAGGAGCTGGATCTGATCCCAGCTGGCATTGGGTGAAGGACAGGTTGTCAAAACAATCTAGATTGATAAATAGCACTACAGGTAAGAGAAACTGTCCTCTTACCTGTGAAGTTATATTTTAACTGTATTAGCTTGAATATCGATGCTTATCCTAGCCTCCTAGTCCCCCATATTTGAACTGCAAATACACAAATCACCGAATAACACAACACAAATTTGCGTGATTTGGTCCATTACAAGGCCTTTTTTGGGCATGCAGGCATTGGAGCTATGACATGGTCTCCACTGGCCTGTGGGATCATCTCAGGGAAGTATAACAGTGGCATACCCTCTTACTCACGTGCCTCGCTTAAGGTAACACTCTTACTTTTTCCACTTGTTATTGTCATTCCCAAAATCCTGTCACTTATTTATCACATTAATCTCATCTTTTCACACTTCCTTTGTTTAACCCACTTCCCTTGTGTTAAAAATAAGTGTAATAGAAAGCAAGGAAATACATTTGAAAACATAATATGATTACAAATATATTAGATCACAAAAAAAATCACTTAGTCCCAGATGTATGTAGTTATTTTCCAGGTACAGAACTGTAGTGTACCAAAAACAATGTCAACTTGTGACAAAGAGAAATTAACTTGTGGCATTCAGGGTTGGGTGCACTACCCTGTCTTGCCTTACGCCCTGACCTCTGTGTTGTGCTGTCTGGAATAGGGTTATCAGTGGATGAAGGACAGGATCCTGAGTGAGGAGGGGCACCGTCAGCAGGTGAAGCTAAAAGAGCTGCAGGCAGTTGCTGAGCGATTAGGCTGCACTTTGCCCCAACTGGCTATTGGTAAAATAAAACTGTAATTTGTTGCTCTGTCTATGTCCATCATGTCCATCTTATGAAGTAGTAGATATTTATGTTCCTGTCATGATAGTTTTATTTTCATGACTATATATATATACACACACATATTAGGGCTGTCAAAATGGAAATTACCCGTTATTTTAATGCATTAACGCTGTTCGCGTATAAAAAAACAAACATGGACAATTAATAAATATGCAGCCTCGTGAACCTACAAAGATACAACGGCACTGACACCACTGCAGCAACGCGGCATTAACCTCTCACCATTGAGCCTAATAACCCAGCTGCAACATATGTGACAGTAGTATGAAGTCATCGGTAATATTAAAGCGTGAACGTAGCAGTTCAGTCCCCTTATTTGTCAGTGAATAAATGCTACAACTAGACACAGCCTAAATTCCTGTGTCTCGTTATCAGCCAGCTGATATTTAAACTGAAGGGAGTTAGCCCTGAAGTTAGTAACAACACTGGCTGTTACAGCTAAATGGTAAATAATTGTGATTAAGCCACAGCTACCCTGTGATTTATCTGATAAAATGATGTAATCATTTGACAGTCCTAATATACACCGATCAGCCATAATATAATGACCACTGATATGTGAAGTGAATCACACTGACTATCGTTATCATGGCACCTGTCAGTGGGTGGGATATTTTAGGCAGCAAGTGAACATGTTGTCCTCAAAGTTGATGCAGGAAAAATGCAACTTTGACAAGGGCCAAATTGTGATGGCTAGATGACTGGGTCATAGCAGCTCCAAAACTGCAGCTCTTGTGGGGTGTTCCCAGTCTGCAGTGGTCAGTAGCTATCAAAAGTGGTCCAAGGAAGTCATAGACAGCCAAGGCTCATTGATGCACATGGGGAGCAAAGGTTGGCCCATGTTTTCCGATCCAACAGACAAGCTACTGGAGCTCAAATTGCTGAAAAAGTTCATCCTGGTTCTGATAGAAAAGATCAGTTTGTCACATATGGGGCTGCGTAGCTGCAATAGAAAGCACCTACAATGGTCACGTGAGCATCAGAACTGGACCACGGAGCAATGGAAGAAGGTGGCCATCATCATCAGGTGTAAAATCATGTTTTCTTCATCATCATCATGTGGATTGCCGGGTGCGTGTGATCTCAATCCAATTGAGCATCTGTGGGATGTGCTGGACAAAACATAAATGATCTGCTGTTAATGTCTTGGTGCCAGATACCACAGCACACCTTCAGAGGTCTGGTGGAGTCCATGCCTCGACTGGTCAGGGCTGTTTTGATGGAAAAACAGGGACCTTCACAATATTAGGCAGGTGGTCATAATGTCATGGCTGATTAGTTTATACAGTATGTGTGTTTGTATATACTTTATTATAAAAATGTATAACATGAAACAACTGCAACCAACATTTTCTTACACAACATTATATAGAAATGCTATAGGCAATATGAATGAATGAGTCGAGCACACATACAAACTGTTATAATTCCTGAGCCTGTTTTTGTAGTCTAAATTACACATACACTCTTGGCCTCCACAAAACAGTGCCTGTTGAAGGATTGCATTTACCTTTACGTCCATCCCACAGCATGGTGTCTGAGGAATGAGGGGGTGAACTCTGTCCTGCTGGGAGCTTCCACAACTGACCAGCTGATGGAGAACATCAGAGCAATACAGGTCAGAAAGCATACCACTTAATGTTGTATAATGCTGTTCATAGTTCACCACACCCAACATTGAATGTTGGCAGGGTTTGGAAGGCTTTAGGTTACTTACACACCTGTTGTTTAGTTTCTTTGGTACTAACCAAAGGAATATATTGTTGCCTTTTTCTTCTGGGTTTCAAACAGGCACAAAATAACTGACTGTGAATGTGTAAATGAATAGCTTTATAATTTCACCGCCTCATCAAGAATACCATATTTGGCTATAATTAAGAGTGTGTATTATTACATTAATGTGTTGCTTAGATGTGTTGTTATGACAATGATTTGATCAATTACACTAATAAGCTACACTAATATTAGGCCTTTATATTTGAACCCCACAATATTCTGCTTCAATCAATATTTATTGGTGTAACCTTTAAAAAACGACACTTTCATTAAGGTAAAAGTTTTGGTCTCCTGTATGCGGCATCAGTGGTGTAGTGGAGGGTATACACAGGTATATGGGGTATACCCACCTCTTTTTCTGGCAGTATACCCACCGATCAGCCAGAAAGCCATTGGGATATATAGGAGAGTATACCCACTTCCTCCTCTGTAACCTACCCATCTACCTAGCAGTTCACCCATCAACTACCACCACACTACTGTGCGGCATGTACCTGTAAGCAACATTAACAGGGTGCAGCAAACCATAGAGTACATTTATTTAACCACAATACACTAAACAACACTAAATCAGTATATAGTCTCTTATCATATATTCATATCTATGTTCACTTATCTGAATTGCAGTGCAACCAGTGGTGGCTAGCCCAACATTTTCTTATTTCTGGAACACAACCAGGATGTTCTGGTTTCACTTTTCTTTCATCTATCTACCAGCAGTATGTGGAAGGTCTTTTAAAACACTTCTTTTTTTATCATAAAGCCATGCTGGTGTGTGTGTGTCAAAGGTGTTTTGCATTTGTGTACGTTGCATCTACAGGCATGGTTCACAAGTTGCAAAACAACACATTTTGTGTACTGCAATAATGCATAATGCAATTACTGGATGTTTATGCAGAAAATGTGCTTTGATAGCTAATCACTCATAATATACAGTAAGTGTGCCATTGTATACTCTATGAATACAACAACAATAAAAGAAGGACTAGACAGTAGACACTGGTTTATCTCACAGTAGGATTTTCCTTTTGATGCTCATTATTGCACCCTGAAGCGATCAGCAGGTTGATTGTCTAAATATATTTTGGACCGGTTTTGGACCGACACCAGTCATTAAATTACAGCTTTCACATCACCACCAGAACTAAATGGGCAGACACACTAGAGGTATTTGTGACACTGTCTCTAATATACAGGTATTCTGTGTGCAGTTGAAGTAAATAAACAAATCAGAGGAAATTATGGTAATCCTTTCTCTCTTCTCATTCCACAGGTTCTTCCCAAGTTATCGCTGTCCATTTTATCTGAAATGGATAACCTCTTGGGAAACAAGCCCTTTAGTAAAAAGGACTTCAGATCCTAGAAGCACCAATGGACAGCTATGCTATCCTGTCTAAATGAAAGACAGCAAAACATGTGCAATATGCAATAATGTATGGAAGTCTAACAAATGGAGAATAACAAGCCAAACAAATGTTCCATTGCTCATGTCACCAAGTCAATGCACCTCCTCAATCTACTTTTTGTCCATATTTGCACTTATTGCCACTCAATACTATCTAGTCCTGCAATATGTTGGATTTCTTCTAGTAGATTGAACTTCATCTTCAAGGAAACAGTCAGTTCTAATCTAGAGAGCCACAGGAGCGGTAAAGAACTTAGCTAATCACTGAGTCAAGTACAGCTTGGTGTTTCAAACCCGGCTTCATCACTGTCTACAGGTTGTCGCATCAGCATGTCACAGAGCGTGTACGTTAAATAATTAAACATGTTGCACAAGACCTGTAAACCTACTGAGCACAAACCATTATGATATGATGTATTAATCCTTTCACCATAATAACAATAGATATGCTTCAACACTGTTAATACTGGTATTTGGATTTAATCGTAATCATTGTCCTTTTCCAAAGACTAGTTTAGTTTTAGTCACAGTTTAGTCATTTGATTATATTTACATTAATGTCCTGTTTGAGTAATGCATGGTTGATTTGTTGTTAAGTTGTGCATTTATTTAAATCTTGACTGCAACATTTTGTCAAATACTCTGTGGTGGTGGAGTTTTGAAACCCTTAACATTAAATTATATAATAGTACATTTATAATATTAAAAGCAACTTTGAAATGCTAGATGAGCCAGCTTTTCGTTTCGTTCTTTTTTTTCCTACATCCGTTTACATCGGTGAAGCACTGTAGACCACAGCCTAACATAGAGGTGGCAGTTTAAATTAATATTATTATCTTACATACTTTGTCTGCTGCAACTTTATTATTTTGTGTATATTGTGTAGTAGTTCCTGCATTTAGCCTTGGGGATAGGCAATAGTCTACAAAGCTGTGTTACAGGGAAGAGGGAGGTTTTTTTTGTTTTGTTTTGATTTTTTTCTAGTTTCCATCTTGGTTTCCTACATGTTTGTTGTAGGTGTTGTATTGTTGTAACTTTAAGAATGTATTATGAATTAATTAATAATGTAACTATAATGAATAACTCAGTTATTTTACTTAATTATTCTGTGGTGGGGTCCACCTCAGATCAACTTGTCCCCATAATCAAATAATCAAACCAAGCACAGCAACACATGTAAGTATCTCAATAACCCAATTTACTTCAAGCGTCTACCTTAAAGAATCACCAAGACCACCAGTTCAGTAGCTTCCTCATAAAAAGTTTAAAACTCAGCTTACACACAGCTCTTCCAGGTTAACCCAGAGTCCCACTCCACATTGACATTATTTGCAGTGCATCCCCAAGCCTAACACAGTCAACAAACTCCTGGCTAAGAAAGTTAATGCCACTTTCTTGATCAGCCCATTCCATAGCCGACCTCTCCCCACATTTAGACCCAGTCCAATCGGTTCAGCTACTAGGATGTATTCAGAAAAACAGATTCATCATAGACCTCTCCTCCTGGGCTGTTCATGCTTGTAATGGTGCCACCATTATAAGCATGAATAGCCAATTCAACCAATCATGCCATATCCCTCATCCCCCTGACTACTGGCATCTTTTCAGCATCCTCTGGAAGGGCCCATATTACTTTGCCATGCATCTGACCTTTGGGTGCAAGAGCTAACCAAAATATTTGACTATATTTGTCTCACTCCAAGCATCCTGCCGACTGAGAAAATTGCATCTCCTTAGTCATCTCAAATTTCCTCCTGGCCCACAGATACAACAAGTGTCAGTTCCTGTCGATGCTCGGCCACCTTAACAACACCATCCGTATCGTCCCTCAAGGGTGATCCTTCCTGTCACTCCACCTTTCCATTGCATTCCTCCATCTCTCCAGGACCATGTCATGCTCAATGGAGCTTGAAAATTGAGATAAAACTGTGGCAGCAGTTTCCTGTCATGGAACGGCATCTCCTTTTTTATGATGATCACGTTACCATCGGCTTCAGTAGCTACTATGGCGTGGCAGGTGGTTTTACAGCCGAATGGCTGCCTGAATTCTCATCCATTAATCCTTCCTCTAACTTGCTCACTCACGTTCACATTTCTGGTTCTAAAAATTCCCAAATTTGGCACCATCTTCCAAATTTCTTCAGACTTCCCACCGTTTTCAGCCACCATCTTCAACCGACCTTACAACTGGAACATCTAAAATCTGCTTCTGCTTCACAAGAGGTTATCCTCAACAGAATCGCTCCCCGAACACATTAATCATATCTAGCCCATCTACCTCTTCCATCTAAGTTATACCTGAGTCCATATGAACCCTTCCATGACTTCTTAAGCTTAGGACTATCCGGTCAAGCATCCCCACAACCTCTCTTCATCTCTGAGAAAGTTGAAGCAAAGCGGTTCTGGCACTTCTGGTTTTACTACAACTTTTTCAGAACTATATCCAGGGAGGGGATTTTTTCAACACACAAAGATTCTAGGCTGCCCACCACACTTACCTCACTCATCCACTCCAAACTGAACAACATGACAAACACCTACACTCTTCTTGAAGTCTTCTCTTGGAGGCTCAGAGCTCAAAAAGAGATGAGCCCCTCTCAGAGTCTCTTCCTTCCTTCCCTTCCTTATTCATCTTCGCTCCAGATGGCGCATTGGGCTTCTACGGTCTGCCTCCAGAGGACACGATCTTGGCTTTTCCTCTTGGCTTCCTTCCAGGTGTTGTTGATTTCTTCATGGGTGGCTCTTCGCCATGAGTATTTGGGCATCCCTCTGTGTCTCGCACCTTGGGGGTTCCCGTCAAGTGCACGTCTTGTGCTGTTTGATTCTGGCTTTCTCAGTGTATGTCCAATCCACTTCCATTTTCTTCTTTCATGGTTAATTCCAGTTCTTCCTGCTCTGTTCTTCTCCACAGCTCCATGTTGGTAATTCTCTTTTGCCACCAGATGCCGCATAGATGTCTTAGCTTCTTGTTGATGAACACTTGTAGTTTAGTCAGGACGCCTTTGTTTATTTTCCATGTTTCACATTCGTACAGAAGGACGGTTTTGACGCTGGAGTTAAAAATCTTTAGCTTTGTCTTCAAGGAAATGACTCTAGATATCCAGACTTTGTTTAGGATGGAAAACATTTGTGGTGCAATTCTCTTCCGGGCCATCACATCTTTTTCTGTTCCTCCAGACTTTGAAACTATACTCCCGAGGTTACGGAACTGAACTCAGAGTCTCTACTCCCCTGGTTCCCTCCAGCCACCAGATGACACTGTCACTCTCCACTCCATCCCTCCTCATCCTTTCACCCCTCCACTACATCTCCCCATCCCTCCTTCCATATACCCATAAGTCTTTATCCCTAACCCTTCATCCCTTCTCCCCCTCATACCTCTTTTATCCTATTTCTGTCAATATTTGTTGTCATCTTTTTGTTTTTGGAATAGGTTTCAGCGGAACAAAGTCTGAAAAGTGCTGACAGATGAATTCAATGCAGTAAGTCAATGATGTACAATTAGCTCAGAAATTATATTCAGTATAGTAGGCTACATGAGTTTATTCATATTAACCAATGACATCCTCCACATTGGCCAGCTGTGGAAGAGGGTGAGTTGTTAAATGACATGATTGAAAACAAAAATCTTGACTTGACTGCCTGCAGTCAATCATCCAGTGCCATCTGTTAAGGCCTAATGGTTTCAACATATCCAGATTTTGAAAACCAAACTAATTATCAACTCAATGTATATTATTAACAGTAACTTACCATTATTTATTATGTGGTATGGGCTACAGCTGTGGAAATGACTATGTTGATATATGTATATATCTTTTGCATATTGGTTTACCCCACAAGTCCATCCATAAAGACCAGTTGGTCCAGAACTATCAGCATTACCACCAGAACCCCATCCGCGGAAAACATCACTTCCAGTCTAACAGGGCTGACATGTAGCGACGACAACCATTCACACACTCACACTCACATGGGCAATTTAGAGTCATCAATGAACCTATCCCCATCCTACATGTCTTCTGACTGTGGGGGTAAGTCGGAGAATGCTTACACAGGGAGAACATGCAAACTCCACACAGAAGGAACCCGAACCGGGAACCGGACCCGGGGCCCTCTCGCTGTGAGGCAACAGTGCTACCCACTACACCGCCGTGCATGTTAAAGGCAGGAGAACCAGTTTTAGTGCTCCAAACTACAACTTACCCCAAATAATTAAAATGTAGTCCTGAATATCTTTTTAAATAAATAAAATAATTCAAAAAAGCGTGTGTGATTGCGTGGTAGTATTGGTAACATAACGGACTTTCAAATGCAGGTCTCTACACAAACTGTATATGTGGAGGTCTGATGGTCAGTGGGAATAGTAGATAAGAAATGGCAGAGCTACAGGTACAAGTGAGTTTATGTAGTATGATTGTAGGTGCTCTTTAATTTTATTTGAAAAAAACTCATTGTGTTGCATTACATTAGGTAGCATTATGGTATGTCTCCAAAACAAACTAAAAAGGTATAGAATTAACTATCGGTTAAAACTCACTTATTATAGTGACAGTGGGGAGAGAAAGACACAGATAGATAGCACACTGATTGACAACAAACAAAGAATGATAAAAGCTAGTTATTCTCCTGCTATGTTGATTTAAAAAAAAAAAAACCTTTGATTCAATTTGGCATGGGTCTGCTGTACAAATTGTTGGAAAGTGGTTTTGGGGGAAAACATGATTACATCTTAAACTTAATGTACAGAAAACAATAAATGTGCTCTAAAGACTGACAAAAAAAACTGAATTCTTTGCAGAGAACCCTCTTCAACCATAAACATCAGTGAATTAGCAAAGGCATGAGAGGAGACTACAGTAGACACTGAAGTCAGGACATAGAACAGTCTATGGCCCCCAGCATCATCCAAGTAGAAACTGAAGTCAAAACTGTTTGTGGATCACCTGGGGCTCCTCCCTCCAACCAAAGAAGTGCTACAGCAGCATGATCTTTAACACAATTTTCCCAGACTTGGGCCTTGACAGTGAAAGCAACCAAGACCAAATTATGATATTCGTGTGGAAGGGAGGTATGCATGAGTCGGGCACTAGGACCCAGGCAGAGGGCCAGAGTTAATAAAACAGGGCGGAAAGCTCACCCAGGCCTTTCAATTTCCACTGATTCATCTGAGAGTGAGAGCAGCTGAGATCACCCTTTGTGTGCTTGATGTGGTATGTTCATTTTTTAATGTCTTAAAGCATGATTTTAATTATTAAAATGACGATTAAATAGTGAAATGAATAATTAAAGGCTTTGGGTTCTTCAGGCGGCACAGTGGTGTAGTGGGTAGCACTCTCGCCTCACAGCAAGAGGGTCCCGGGTTCGATTCCCGGGTCGGGTTCCTTATGTGTGGAGTTTGCATGTCCTCCCCGTGTAAGCGTGGGTTCTCTCCGGGTTCTCCACCTTCCTCCCACAGTCCAAAGACATGCAGGATGGGGATAGGTTCATTGATGTCTCTAAATTGCCCGTAGGTGTGAATGTGAGTGTGAATGGTTGTTTGTCTCTACATGTCGGCCCTGTGATAGACTGGTGACCTGTCCAGGGTGTACCCTGCCTTCGCCCAATGACAGCTGGGATCGGCTCCAGCCCCCCGTGACCCTGAATACAGGATAAGCAGTAGACGATGGATGGATGGATGGATTTGGTTCTTCTAGATTTTGTATGTTTGTGAGGGATTCTAATTGCTTGGAGTGATTGCATTATATACACATCAGCCAAGAAGCCAGGTAGGCTAAAAGCAGCAGAATAGAGGTGTTTTTAAATAGGTTCTTTAGGCCTTTAAAAAAATAATAATATTACTTTTCTATAGATTCCAGTCACCTGCAACAAGCAAGGACTTTTACAGGAGCCAACTACTGTTTTTCCCATATTATTAGGTTTTAGTGTGCCTCCTAACCGTTTCATGTACCTGGCCATTTATTTTCTTTGTGGGGTTTTCTGCCACGTCAAGGAGTTTATAGTGTTTGAGTCCCATTAGCTTGCTGGGAATAGGTACATTTGAGTGTTGTAGAACCAGTTTGGGCTTCACGGTGGTGTAGTGGGTAGCACTGTCGCCTCACAGCGAGAGGGTCCCAGGTTCGAGTTTGTATGTTCTCCCCGTGTAAGCGTGGGTTCTCTCTGGGTTCTCCGGCTTCCTCCCACAGTCCAAAGACATGCAGGATGGGGATAGGTTAATTGGTGACTCTAAATTGCCCGTAGGTGTGAATGTGAGTGTGAATGGTTGTCTGTCTCTACATGTCGGCCCTGCTATGGACTGGCGACCTGTCCAGGGTGTACCCTGCCTTCACCCAATGATAGCTGTGATCGGCTCCAGCCCCGCTGCGACCCTGAATACAGGATAAGCGGTAGACAATGGATGGATGGATGGAACCAGTTTGATTTGGTTGATGTAAAGTGGTGGGTTATGTTATACTTTACCTATGTAGCCTATGTTAAGTGACAACTTCCCTTGTTAAGCATGACTCTACACTAACCTCCCTTGGCATGCAGTTTAGCCCACATTGGCTATTTTCTGTATGATTTATTTTCTTGATTTTTCATTTTATCGGTTACTCAACCCATCCTTGGATTGTGATCTACAACTAGCCTGTATAGTCTATAGTCTTGCTGTTTGTTGTGATCCCATGCAGAGTAAATCAAAACTATATATCTGTGTATACAGTCTCTGGTTCTAGTTTATTCTGGGTCTTATGTTGAATAACTCCTGGTCACATTTTAAAAAAGCTCCAGCCTCCAGCACCACAAATATAAATTATTTCTAGATACGGTCACCTTGGAACTTCTTCAAATATTGGACTCTGTTATAGAACCTATTTCCCTTTTTATAGCAAGGTCTGGGGTCCATTGACACCCCGACACGCTCCACGCCAGCTGGTTCTTGGGATTCGGTTCACAAACACAAGCAGAGCGCCCAGACAGAAACCCCATTAGACTAAACAAACTACTACTCAACCAGAACAAAATGGAAGGCCATTTGGCCCTAAACTGAGAATACACGCAAAGGTTGAGATCTATAAAAAACTAACTTGACGGGAAAGTGTGCGTACCTGTAAACAAACTCTGAGGCATGCGTACTGGGTCATCTGCTGTTCTGTAGAAGTTAAAATCAATGTGCCTTTCTTCCCCCAGACCAGGGGCCTCATTTATAAAACTGTGCATAGGATCCTTACCAAAAGTGTACGTACGCCCAAAAGCCAAAGTTTGCGTGCGGCAAAGAAATTCAGATTTATAAAACTGTGAATCACGGCGACAGGTCAGGAAAAAAGCTTTTCAGAAAGGGAGAAAGAGAGACACTGCAGACTCTGGAAGGACAGAAACGATTTAACGTTTTGTTTCATGTACAATAAAAGTTTAAAATCGTTTTACCCTTATACCTCTGGTCTCAGTCGCGTCTGTGTCTCCCTCCTTTTCAGACACAATCCCCGTCAAAGTCACATCAAAGTCAAACTTCCTCAAACACTCAAGCAATACTTAAAATACATGTTGGTAAAGGAGCAGAAAGATGTAATTTACCTTCACATCACTCTGTCCCACTGACGCCGTTGACTGCAGCAGCAATGTGTTGCCACTCGCACTGCTTCTTTTTATTTGTGATCCCGCTGCTGTGGCCACTAAATTAAATTATTTGCCGGGCCTCCACCTCCCCAACAAGTGTCTCTTTCTCCGCTTTGCTTTTTTCTGACCTGTCGCCGTGATTCACCACATGGTAAAAAGTGGGCGTGTACAGGGCGGGATTCAGGTACGCACACTTGTAGGTGATCCTGTGATTTATAAAGGGAACATTGCATACAGCTTGCATGCGCACAGTTTTATAAATCTGAATATTTTTTTGGGCGCACACAAACTTTGACTTTTGGGCGTACGTACACTTTAAGTAAGGATCCTACGCACCATTTTATAAATGAGGCCCCAGATGTATGAATCTGTGCGTACGCATGAATCCAAGCACATTTCCTTTGTACATCCTAATCAACGTGGAATTGAGCGCACATGTTGGAGTACCCGACCCCTCCCTGTCCATGCCCTCATTTAAATACGCAAATCAAATTTAAATGGGCCCTGCACCTGAGATTCCCCTCTCTGCACGATCAGAAAATTAAAACAAAAGAATGAGTAAGACAGGAAAAAAGAAGAACTTCACAGAAAGCGAATTGGAGACGCTACTCACTGAAGTGGAGGCGCGCAAAAATGTACTCTTTGGCAGGCTGTCCTCCGGCAAAAACGATAAACGTAAGAGGAGTGCGTGTGTGTGAGGCTGTCAATGCTATGGGGTCAGAAAAGCGCACACACATATCAAAGACTTTGACTCATGTTTGATTACTCAATTTATTATTTTAAAACACAGGAGAGGACACGCAGTCGCAGCCACGTGCCACAGATTCCTGAGATTTCTCCACCGTCCCCGGCATCTCAGGCATCATAGACTCGGGGGGTTCCTCCACCATCCCCAGCGTCTCAGGCATCACAGACTCAGGGGATTCCTCCACCGTCCCCGGGCCCTACTGGCTGTGTCCTCACCCGTGCTGTGCTGGAGTCACAATAGGAAATAGTTAATTAATTAATTAATTCTTTATTTATCACAGACATTAGTACAAGGTCCATAGCAGAGTATAAAAGTAAGACAGAATAAATAGATTAAAAAAAACAAAAAACAAGAAGACAAAAGACAAGAAAACAAGACAAAACAAACCATCAAGACAACAAGACAAAACAAACCATCAAACATATAAGCATTCTCTCCAATGCCTCCTAAGCTTAGAGGAGTACCTCAAGGAGCTCTTAGCTGGGTTCACTAGAGCTTCAATAATGCTATTTTGTGAGCGATCCAGGCGGCACATAAATTTGTACATTAAATTTCTAAGGACTGCCTCACAAGTTGGCACACTGGAGAGGACAAACAACTGTCACTAAACCATCTAGGTAGCTGCATCAGCAGTCTCATAGTGTCATTATAGGCAACTGTAAGCTTCTGTAAGCTGCTTTTCTTATGTCTACACCATAAATAAGCAGTATACATAGGTGTACAAAAGGCTTTAAACAAGGAGCATTTCACATTAAAAGAGCACATACTGAATTTGCGAAGTAACATGTTAGTCTGGGCATATAATTTGCGGCGTTGACGATATATATCTTTATCATCACTAAGATTATCTGAGATTATATGACCAAGATACTTTACTTCTTTACACACCACAAGTGGGCTATTACACAGATAGAAAACAGGGAAAGTCATTTTTTTTATCCTCTCTGCTTCTAACTATCATGACATTGCTCTTTTTCGCATTAAATTTAATGTCATACTCAAGACCATATTGTGTGCATACCTTAAGTAGTTGCTGTAAGCCAGCACTGCATGGACTACCAATGGCCAGATCGTCTGCATACACGAGATGGTTATTGAGAGAGCTACCAACCAGGCAGCCAGTAGTACACAAACTCAGTTGAATTGACAAATCATTCATGTATACATTAAATAAGGCAGGGGATAATAATCCACCTTGATGGACACCATTAGATACATAGAATGGGGAGGATATTCCACAGCCCCATTTGACCCTCATTGTCTGGTGACTATACCAGTATATAAACATGGATAATAAGAGGTCAAAGCCATCAGGTGCCCAGTTCAGAAAAAAGAGAAAAGAAGAAGAGGAGAAACGTGCTAAAGATAAATGGAGCCATGTCACCTACTCTTCATGAGTATGATGATGCATGTGATGAAGTTAAATGACGTTAATTAGTACAGGCTAACTCCTGTTTGTTAGCCTCTTGCTACACTGCTGGCTATAACAGTAGATGACGACAGCATCTGTTTTCAGTCCAACTGACTAGCAAACATTATATGTAATTACAGTTTTTTTCAGTCGCTAACAAGTGTTTGTCCAACCAGTTGTCACATTTTCAAAACTCTAAACATAATTAGCACAGCATCGGTCTTTTGTGGCCATACCATTCACACATTTCATGTCGTTTTCACACAATATGCAGTCAGTGAACACATTTCCACAATGCTTACATTTTCTTAACAGACAAGCTATACCTCCCAACAAAATTATGGATTGTTTTTGTATTATTTACGAATGTTAACACACAACATCCCACAATAGCAAAAGCAATATTCCAAACCTTGGATACAGTATAAAAACCTCTGCTTCTGCAATGATATCAGTTCAAAAACAATATTTCTCAGCTGATAATAAACAAATAATTGAATAATTGACACAATTACACAGTAAAAGGAGGACTTTGAGGAGTGATGTTTTTGGAAACAGAAACAGAAAAAGACAAACTTTTTATCTGGGCTTTTTGATGTTTTGTTCAGAATGCTCATGTGTGTTTCATGGATATTTTGTTGTAAGCTGTACTGTAAAACCTTTTCTGTTCTATCATACTGTAAACATTATTTCTACTGTACCTCCTGTAGTAAACAGTAAAGAAAAAAAACTGATTTGCTTTTTACTGGAATGCTTTTGAATGTGAACATTACATGTAGACTTACAGTTCCAAACCAAGAAATGTAGTGTAAAACGGTCGATTGTATGTTTGGCATGCAAATACATGTAAAACTGAAACATAAAAGTCTATGCAGTTTTTGTAATGTCAACAATAGCCAGTATTTTAAAACCTGGTGTACTTTGATTGACTGCATGTACCTTGTGAAGTGAAAACAAGTGTTATTCTATGACAGAATCATTTAATTTTGAGTCAAATTTCCAGTGTTTTGGTAAAGTGTGTGTGTGCAGAGAAAGATGTGTTCTATTTTGAAATGAAGAGTTTGTGTATATTTAACAAAATGTGTTTTTGAGAAGAAAATGTTCTAACCCTCATGAAACCTTGGACCGCCACTGATTTTTATAGACCATATCACCACAGCACCATTTGTAATATGATGTGAGTTCTTCTTTAAAAAAAAATTCTAAGCTGGTAGCAAGAGCCCGTTCTCTGCCCATCACATTGTTGTAGGGCATGCTCCCTCTTCAGGCTCCAGTGCAACCGCACTACCGGATGTTCCCGACCACAACACAGACATTTTGTCATTATGATTTAGACAATTACAACAACACAATCATTTGAAGACGAACAGACAGAGTTGTGTTAATACACAACTCTGTCCTCAGGAAATTGTACGCAAATGACTGTCGACTGTCAGATTTGACCCCAATGGTAATTGGCAAATGGTAAAATAAAAATAAAAATATACATTGGTTTGATTATATATAATGTAATGCAATTATATGTCAAGTTTACATGGTTCAATGTATTGTCATTGTACAATTTGCACAATGGAATTTGGTTTGTAATCCCATTTGCTACATAAGAAAGTACACACACACACACACACACACACACACACACACACACACACACAAAACAGAAATATATTATGCTGTGAAGGGTGGAGGATGAGTTTAGGAGTCTCTCAGAGGAAAGAAGCTGCTCTGAACTCTGCTGGTTCATCAGCTGATACCTCTGACTCTCTTCCCAGAATGCAGCAGGGTGAACAGGCTGTATGTGGGTGGGTTTTGACCAACACTGATGCTGGTAGATGGTACCAGTGATGTTCTGGGTGGTTTGTAGAGTCCTCCTGTTCTGGACCATGTGATGACCATGTCAGCTTGGTCATGACACTAATTCCAAGGAACCTAAAACAGTTCATTGCTCACAGCTCCACTGATGTAGACTGTTGAGCAGCAGGTTGGATGTTGTGGTTGGAAGTTCATCCAGGGGCGCAGCCTGCTGCTGACCCCGTGCTCACCGCTCACCGTTTGTTTGTTTGCGCGTGTTTCTAAGCTTTTTTAATGATTATTTTGAGCAGTTCTATTGTAAAGCACTCCATTTAGTTACTCTCTTGCACCTCGCACTTTAAAGCCGTGATGAAACTCGCTCTGCTATGGACATTATTCTGCCTGACGGCATTTGCGCCGGGAACCAGCCTAACAAGCGGGCATGCCCTCCTCACATAGACCCGGGAGCACCTGCTGTCGTTATGCCAAACCGGTGGGGCTCCACCAGTCTTTCTGCCAGCAAGCTGTGAAGAAATCTGGCGGCCAGTCGGATGGAGGGAGAGGGGGAGCAGGAAAGAGAGGAAAAAGCGTGGATCAAGAGGAGGCGTTAGGCATTGGCTCTGGAGACACCGGAGAAGAACTCTTCCTGTCATAACTCTGCCTAATGTACACTCGGTAAGCAATAAACTTGATGAACTGATGCTACGAGCTAAGCACGACTGTGAATTCAGACAGAGTAACCTTGTATGCCTGACACAGAGCAAACTAGAAATCAATGTGACAAAGACAAAAGAAGTGATATTCTGCCTAAACCAAGAGCTCTCCACAGCACCACTCTCACTTGATGGCCAAACTGAGGAAACTGTTGAAACCTTTAAATATCTGGGTACAGTGCTCGATGGACAGCTGAAATTCACAGGAAACACTTATTATGTGTTCAGAAAATGCTCACAGAGACTCAACTTGCTGAGGAGGCTGTGCAGCCTGGGGGTCAGCCAAAAGATTTTAGAATTGGTGTACACTACACATGTGGAAAGCGTGCTCACCTTTCAAGAGACAGTGTGTAGGAATTACTCCCATCTAGTGGTGAAATTGTATTTTGCATTAAAACGAATAGTGCTCGCTAGTCGCTTTGTTGCAACTACGGTAGCTGTTATGTACCGAGAAGCTATGACAACATTTCATCCAATACCACTTCACCAGTAAGTAATTACTCCTGGAGCAAGATAGTGATTTATGTTGCCATGTTGATATTGGTTTAGTTTTGGTAGCCTTCCATTAGTAGCCTATAGCATCGGCTAACAACTAAACACACAACAAACACAAACAAATGTAACTAAAGTGCTTATGAAGAAGAAATTCTTTGCTTACGAGGGGGAGACGCTATAGAGTCCCACTGGCCAAGAAAGCATTTAGAAAATCTTTTATCCCGAATGCTGTCCACCTTCTCAATGTATCCTAAATGGC